>NC_051182.1:124148811-124391311 GCF_013339695.2 Rhipicephalus sanguineus
TTTGCGGCTGTCGATTCGTGAGGCAAGAAGCTCTTTTAATGAAGCCATTTGAGGATTACTTGGGAAAATGTTGAAGGGCCCCTTTAATTGAACTGAACGTCGACTCCAGCGATTACTTCATGCGATTCCCTGTTCTGCGATTACTTCGTGCGATCCCCTGTTCTGCGATTACTTGATGCTCCAGTCACGTGACTGCTGTCACATGCACGCACTCTCGACGACCCCCGGCTGCTTCGCGCTGCAGCAACGGGCATACATGACCAGCAAGCCGTACTGTCGTAACTTCTGCATTCCACGAGGACTAAGGAGGCAAGATGAAACATGCCTCCTCCAGATGACTCGACGTTGCCTACACGTACTACGAAATTAGACAGTGAAACTCTCAATGTGCACGACACGTAATACTCGGGGAAGACTTATAAGACGCCCTGTGTGTCTGTTCTCGGTATTATTACTCAAAGCGACAGATTCTGAAGGCAGCCACACATTGGCAACGCGGCTTGAGCTTGGAGATGCGGCACCTTCCGGGCCAGTGGCAAAGCACCGCATGCGCGACACGGAACGCAACACCGCTGCTGGTGTTCTTAAGTTAAGGACTGCGTACCTGAACGAAACATTATGAATGACTCGTGTGTCTGCGTTTGTGTGTGTGCGTGTGTGTGCGTGTGTGCGCGTGTGTGTGTGTTGTGTGTGTGTGTGTGTGTGTGTGTGTGTGTGTGTGTGTGTGTGTGTGTGTGTGTGTGTGTGTGTGTGTGTGTGTGTGTGTGTGTGTGTGTGTGTGTGTGTGTGTGTGTGTAAGCCGAGACCGAGAGTAGCAAGCCATGTAATAAGGCACACTAACATCTCTGGGGCGTAAATATTGCTCTTTGAAAAACAAACAAGCCGTATACTCTCACAATTTTGGTTAACTGCATTCGTGTTGTAAATGAAGACGAGACAGACACAGAATAATAGCAGTTATATGTCACGCATAATCTTAGCGTACCCGCTCTAACACCGCGACAGGTCCTGCCGCCACCAAATCCGACTTACAAATATGTAGTAGTTATTCTACTAGCTTATGCAAGACACAAGCCACTTCTATATCCAACGAATGCCCTCCACCGCCTTTATTGTCGGCTTGTAATGCTGTGTTTCATAGCATTCATTTTCCACCTCAGGATTTCACATCATTAAAGTGGCGATGTCACTTCAGCCGGGCCTGGCGTCAGATACTGTCCTTCATGCGATGCGTTTGCCCGATGTAGGACGCAGTAACTATAGGCACACTTGTGGAAACAAATGTGACTCTATACGTGTGGCAGACTGTTCTTAATAAACCTGCTAGTATTTACCAGCCCCTCCCCCCCTTCCCTCAGAATGTATGTGCAAGATTTGCCTTTGAGAATACGCACTCCTTAGTCAGTTGGTTTAGAAGCTCATGGGGTCAAACAGGACAAGTGCCCGAAAGGGCCCTTGACAGGACAAACCCCAAAAGGGACAAGTGACCCAAGAGTCCGTGTCCTTCAGTCCATGTCCTGTCGTGCCATTTGTTAAGTTAGGCTTCGATACTTACGTGATGATGGGTGGATACATGCGTAGCGTCTCGGACAGCACTTGGTTCGTGTACGTCAGCCCCGTGAGTGTCGGAACGGAGAGTTCGTCGCCCTACAAGAAAAAAAAAATGAAACGCTTTTCCGCGAGCGTCGCTTTTCCACCTCTGTTACTGGTTTTTAATAAGTTTTGCATTAGGATGTACACTCTGCAGGTGTGATGTGACGTATAACATGCTTATCCGCATATCACTAGTGCCGGCTAATATCTGCCGCGTTCGCGACAGTTCGCTATGACGGTAATTGAAATGAATTATTTCAAAACAAATGTGGTTATAACGCATTTCCTTCGCCCTTACCGCTCCGTTGTCACTCCATGGCTCATTTACTGCCATGACATCATGGTTGTAATCGTCGTCAAAATTTATCTTATTATCATATCTGGAGCTTCCTGCTGGTGGAAATCATTATACACTTTTACAAGAGTGTCAGAATTTTCAGTAATGGCCGGCCATGCGTGAATAGAATTCAATTCATTGGGTGCGCCTGGCACATATGAAGCTTAAGGATAGGTCGTACCGCAGTCGAACGTCAATTTTATGTACTTTGCAAGAAGAGCGATCTTCTCCAGTTTGCTGCCGCACTGCAACGGCCGAAAACATTCACAGGGGCTCTTCTGTATTCCCTTAAAAGACGACTCCAAGTCGAAAGCAATCAGCTGTGGCTATTTCATAATCATCATAATCGTCATCAGCAGCATCGGAGTTTGAGAGTTCGCGTGGGGAGAGAACACCTTCTTGACGCTTTGGATGATGACGACGACGACGATGATGATGATGATGATTAGTGGGGTTTTGTGGCGCAAGGGCCATGGGTGGCCAAAGAGCGCCATGTCTATTATGTGGTGTTAGCGATGACCAATGATTACGATGACCGGGTGTATTGTGGCTGTATAGAGGCCTAAAATCACGTGCTTTAAAGAAGCGTAAAAGATGTGTATACAGTATAAAATTATGGCAGTGATAAGTGGTGTGATCTATGGGTGTGGGATATATGGCGAGTGAGCATGGTATTTACAAGTGGGAGGCAGGATAACTGCACGAATGCCTCCTCAAGGCCTTTGAGCCCAAAGGCCGGGAGGCAGGTGCTTCCTTTGAGAGTTACCGCAGCAACAGCCTCAATCATGAGGCCGCGCTACGAGCGCCTGGAAAAATAACGTTGAAGTTATGGACATCTTTTAGAAATTCGAAGAGAGACTGATATTTAAAAAGTGGTTCTCTGCCAATGAACATATCGGGATGGAGTGGGAACTGCAGGTAGATTGATGAAAAATGCTTTTTTCTGAGAGTGTCAAGTTCCGTGCATTGCAGTAGGGTGTGGAGTACAGTTAGTGGATCGCCACAGTGATCACACAGAGGTGGATCGCCTCCGGACAAAAGATATGAATGTGTACTATGTGTGTGGCCTATCCTCAGTCTGCAAAGTGTAACTTCTGTGTAGCGTGACTTCGAGACCGGCGGCCAATTACCGAGATGCGGTTTGACAACGTGTAGCTTATTTCTTGTCTGCATATCCCATGTTCTCTGCCAAAAGGCCCTGAGCTTTCTTTTGAGGAAGGGTTTTAAGTCTAATGGGGGAATAGCTACGAGTGTATGGGGGCTGTTTTCGTGGGCGGATACTGCTAGGTGATCCGCCAACACGTTGCCTGGAATCTCGCGGTGCCCTGGCACCCAGCACACTACAACATGTTGTTCGAGTGTGTATATCGTGCATAAGAGAGAGTACAGCGAGACAAGGACCGGGTTCTTGTGTTTTTTCAGTGTTTTTAAAGCTTTTACCACACTTAGGGAATCCGTGTAAATAACTGCCTTTTGTAGTTTTGATTGTCTTATGTGCTTAACAGCCGCAAGTATCGCGTAAGCTTCCGCTGTGAAGATACTTGAGTTTGGGTGCAGAATACCGGAATCGGAAAAGGATGGACCAACCGCTGCGTACGACACAGAAGTATTGGACTTTGAGGCGTCTGTAAAGAATTCTGGACAAGTGTACTTGTGCTGGAGTTCGAGGAAGTGTGTACGGATGTGTGCAAGTGGCGCGTGCTTGGTAACTTCCATGAAAGAAACATCACAATCTATAAGCTGCCACTGCCACGGCGGGAGATGTGGAGCGGGAGCCATTAGAGAGTGTTCGAGAAGTGGCACACCCGTTTCTACAGCTAGGCCCCTCACGCGAAGCGAGTAGGGCTGTGTCATCGAAGGACGGTTGTCAAAAAGGGCAGAGCTGGACAAATCATTGATTGTGGAGTGTGAGGGGTGTTCCTTGTTGGCGTTCACCTTCAGAAAATATACAAATGATAGGTATGATCTCTGTAGGTGGAGCGACCACTCGTTCGATTCGGCGTAGAGGCTTTCTACGGGGCTAGTTCGAAAGGCGCCCGTAGATAGTCGAATGCCTAGATGGTGGACAGGGTCAAGCATCTTTAGGGCGCTTGGCGTCGCAGATTGATAGATTATTGCCCCGTAGTCTAGGCGAGTGCGTATGAGGCTCTTATACAAGTTCAACAGACACTTCTTGTCACTACCCCACGTAGTGCGTGACAACACTTTTAGAACATTCATTGTTTTTATGCATTTGTTTTTTAAATATTTAATGTGTGATACGAACGTAAGCTTACTATCCAGGATAAGGCCTAAGAATTTGTGTTCCGTCTTCACGGAGAGATGTTGACCATGCAGGTCAATATCTGGAGCAGGTTGAAGGCCTCTCTTTCGAGAGAACAGGACACAGGTGCTTTTTTGAGGTTTAAGACTAAAACCATTCTCATTTGCCCATTTGGAGATCTTGTTCAGCCCTAGCTGGACCTGCCGCTCACACATGAAAAGGTTGCACGATTTAAAACCGACCTGGACATCGTCGACATATGTGCAGTAAAACATATTTCGTGGAATGCAAAGACGCAAGGAATTCATTTTGATAATAAAGAGTGTACAGCTAAGTACACCTCCCTGTGGCACTCCAGTTTCTTGAAGGAATGGTATTGATAGAACATTTCCTACTCGGACACGGAACGTACGATCCGACAAGTAGCTCTCTATTATATCTAGCATTCTACCACGTACACGAAGGTGGGACAGGTCTCTTAATATTCCAAAGCGCCATGTGGTGTCGTAAGCCTTTTCCATATCGAGGAACACAGAAAGGAAGAACTGCTTGTGTACAAAAGCGTCACGGATTTGTGCCTCGATACGTAACAGGTGGTCGGTCGTGGATCTACCCTCGCGAAATCCGCACTGGTACGGGTCAAGTAGATTGTTTGTTTCCAGGAAATGTATAAGACGGCGGTTTATCATCTTTTCAAAAAGTTTGCACAGGCAGCTTGTTAGTGCGATTGGCCTGTAGCTCGTAACGGAGGATGGATCCTTGCCCTGTTTTAGAATAGGAATGACAATGGCCTCTTTCCAAGACGAGGGTATTTCGCCGGAAAACCAGATAGCATTGTATAAGGAAAGTAAGGTTCTTTGCGTTTCGGCAGGTAGGTTTTTCAGCATGTCGTATACCACACGGTCAGAACCTGGGGCGGAATTACTGCAGCTGTTAAGCGATACCTGGAGCTCAGCTAAGCTGAAGGGTTGGTTGTATGCCTCGTGGTTTGTACATTTCCGCTCTAGTTTTTGTTTTTCTATTCTTGTTTTGTACCGTTGGAAGACTTCAGAGTAATGCGCGGAACTAGACACTTGTTCGAAGTGTGCGCCGAGGAAGTTTGCCTGGTCTTCCAAGGTGTCGCCTTGTGTGTTTACTAGAGGAAGTGAATGTACTTGCCGCCCTGCTACCCTACTAACCATGTTCCAGACTTTAGCTTCCTGTGTGTACGAATTGATCCCCGTTAAAAACTTCTCCCAACTTTCTCTTCTTGCCTGTCGGCGCGTTCTCCTGCCTTGAGATTTTATGTTTTTAAAACTGTCAAGGTTCTCGGCTGTCGGAGAGTCCCGAAGCAACCTCCATGCTTTGTTTTGTTTTTTGCGCGCCTTCCGGCATTCATTGTTCCACCATGGGACCCGTCGTTTGCCAGACAGTCCACTTGTTTGTGGGATACATTTGGTGGCAGCATTAATCAGAAAAGCTGTGAAGTAGTCTACAGCTGCACCTATGCTTAAATCACACATGTCTGTCCAACTTAAGAGAGCAGTCTTACGAAACTGTTCCCAGTCGGCTTTGTCAATGTGCCATTTGGGAACCTGTGGGGGACATTCATTTACTATTTGTGTGCTCAGAACAATAGGAAAGTGGTCACTTCCGTAAGGGTTATTAATGACTTTCCATTTAAGTAAGGGTAGAAGCGATGGAGATGTAATGCTGAGATCTATAGACGAGTATGTATTGTTAGCGAGGCTATAATATGTTGGATCTTTCAGATTCAACAGGCAAGCGCCCGAAGAGAAAAGGAATTGTTCAATTAGACGACCTCGCGCATCGCACCGAGAGTCGCCCCATAGACTGCTATGTGCATTGAAGTCCCCAAGCACCAGGTATGGTTCTGGTAGTTCATCTATTAAGGGACTGGAACTCATGTTTGTGAAGGTGGTAGTGTGGAGGTATGTAGAGAGAGCAAATGGTTACGAGTTTGTTTAAAAGAACCGCTCGAACAGCTACTGCCTCCAGGGACGTTCGGAGCGGTAAATGTGTGCACGCTACTCCTTGATTTACTATAAGAGCTACACCACCGGATGACGCGATGGCATCATCCCGGTCCTTTCTGAATATGACATATTGGCGTAGAAAATTCGTGTTCTTGGATTTTAGGTGTGTTTCTTGTACACACAGCACTTTTGGTGAGTGTTCATGTAGCAGCTCTTGGATATCGTCGAGGTTTCTTAGTAGGCCTCTGACGTTCCATTGTAGAATTTGTGTCTCCATTTTGAGTGTAAATTAGTGCTGTGTGTACTGGAAGAACTATTGCCTTAAGTCACAGAGCCCTTTTCAGGCCCTGTGATGCGGGTTTTTCCTTTTTTGGCGCGCTCCAACGAGCTGCGCCGTTCCTTCGGCGCTTGGGACGCCGTTGGACTTGCCATTGTATCCATCGCCTCAGTAGAGACGCTGGATGCCCGCTCGCGGCTAACGCGCACGGGTGTCAGAGTTTTGGGGCTTTCTGCCTGAACAGAAGGCCCTGGGCCTGCAGATCCGGAGGCCTGCATGCCCGTTGGTTGCGGAGCAGCCCGGGCTGCTTCCGCTGAGGGGGCGGATGGCGCTACCGCCCGTCCACTGTGCGTGGTACGTGCGGCCGCCGCGAACCTTTGTGGCACTGCCCCCTTGCGTGCCACGTCCGCGAATGTAGGACCCTGTGCGAAGGAAAGGCGTTTGCGCGCCTCCTTAAACGAGATATTTTCAGTTACCTTGAGTGTAATTATTTCTTTCTCTTTTTTCCATGAAGGACAGCTACGAGAGTATGCTGGGTGAGTACCTTCGCAGTTTGCACAAAGGGGAGTTTCCACACAGTCGTCTGCAGGGTGATCGTGTGAACTGCACTTGGCACATGTTTGACGGCCGCGGCAGCTCTGAGAGCCGTGACCGAAACGTTGGCACTTAAAGCAACGGCGAGGGTTGGGTATATAAGGTCTGACCTTTAGCTTCAGGTAGCCTGTTTCGAGATACTCTGGTAGGGTGCTTGTCGAAAATGTGATAATCAGGTGTTTTGTCGGGATTTCTTTGTCGTCACGTCTGATTTTAATTCGCTGTACGTGTGTTACATGCTGTTCATTCCAGCCCTCAAGGAGCTCACTCTCAGTCAAGTCGAGCAGGTCTTGGTCAGATACTACACCTCGGGAACTGTTGAGGGATCGGTGTGGTGTAATAGAGACAGGGGTGCTTCCAAAAGAGGCAAGTTTTGAAAGTTTTTCATACTGGGTCTTACTTTGAACTTCTAGAAAAAGGTCCCCACTAGCCATTCTTGTAGCCTTATAGCCTTGACCGAGTGTATTGGTGAGGCATTTCGATACAACGAAAGGAGAGATGGTTCTTGCGTTCTTGTCGAGTGTTTCGCAGTGTATTACGTGGAAGCGTGGAAAAATTTCTTTGGGTTTGAGCAAGGCATTCAGAGTGTCTTCGGTGCGACCTCTCTTTGTGAGAGGACGATCATTCAGTCGAGGAAATGAGGTTGAGGCCATATATTAAGTATAGTTTCGGCAGCCATGCCAGCCGCCCACCATGGAGCCCAACATGGGGACGCGACAGCACTTATATTGATATAAAGCATGCCTACGCCAGCTGTACACAGCTACTATAACCAAATATAATGCGCCCAAGAGAGGGCACATACACAAGGTTAACCCTCGCCGCCAAGAAAAACGGAAGTAAATGGAAGAGAGGAGAGGACAGGAAAGATTAAAAGTGAGAAGGAAAGACGAAGGTGAGGGGAGAGAGAGACAGGAAAAGGCGACTGCCGAATTCCCCCGGGTTGGTCAGCCCAGGGGTGCCGTCTACGTGAAGCCGGGGCCAAAGGGGTGTGTTGCCTCTGCCGGGGGGCCTTAAAGGTCCAATCACCCGGCGTCGGCTCAACCCCCAGGATCCCCTTTTCCCCGGACACGGCAATGCCACGCACGGCTAGGCGTGGGAGGGGGTCGAAACCCCCCCGTTAGCTCGGGTCCGTGGTGTCGCTACACACCAAACGCCTGCTTGCGCAGACGCCCCTGCGGGGATGACGACGACGGCAGTGATGATGACGATGTTGATTATGAGTTATAGCTCAGCCCTTTATCATCGGTACGCAGTTTTCAACCACCCACTTGAAGCGCTATTCACACGGTGTGATGCCCGATGCGATTCTACTCATTTTCCACGCAATATTACGCCTGTTAGCGCGACTCCTTGCCCGACGTGACGAATGTATATGGTGTTTTATTCAAAGCGATTTCGAGCAATGTCGGGCTGGGCTCTGCTGTAGTATAGCTGATTGCTACGCAGAATGCCTTGTTTCGACTATTGCTCAAGTCCTGCTTGTCATCTGATTTTCAGGAGGTGAGGTGAGCTTTTGTACAGCGTGCCGCGTCTTTCAAGGCCTTAAGGCTTTCGTCTTATTAAGAGATCTACGCACTCTTAATCAGGTACCGGGTAAATGCTAGCGATGTCCGGAAACTAGAGGAAAAATGTCCAGTTTGCTGGCTATATGAAGCACTTTAAACGGGACCTGAATGAGAGTGTACAATAAAGCTTTAACTTAAAGCATTTCGGGCTTTACGCGTTCGTCACTTTTCTTCGTTGGCAACAAGCAATAGTTGTGAGTTTTGGAGATTTTTTTAAGTGCAGAATTGCGTGCTTACCTCTTTCTTGAAAGCTTCGAGTACTTCGTTTCTCATTCTCTCCTGGATGTCGGGGTGTTTGCCCATCAGGTAAAACCAGTACGTCAACGCCAGCCTCGTGGTGTCGTAGCTGCGCGCAGTGACGAAAGAATAAAGAAGGAACCATTTATTTACCTCCTATTCAATTTTTCTCTGCATTCAGAACTCACCCTCCGAGGAAAACGTCCATACAGTTGGTGCTGAGCTCGTACAATTTCTCCTGGGACAATGGTACTGATAGGCAGATGCACAGAAAGCAAATGGCCACAAAAAAAAAGGCACAGTCAAACGACCACAGATGAACACGATAAGGTAAGCTTTCTGTCAACACTAACAATAATTAGGTTTTCCAAATCGAGATACATGTTTTAGGTTACGCGGCGCACAACGCAGTGTAACATGCACATTTACGACCATAAACAATGCCATAGGCAACGCTGGGATGACTACCAAGATGCCACAATAGGCAAACAAAGGTACAAAGCACGAACGCGTTCGTAAAGGTGGATTTTAAAGTGAAAGGGCACATTTCGCGAATCATTACATATCAATGAAGGATAGTCAGTACGTTAAATCTATATATAAAGTTTATATATTTAATAAAATATAAACCAACCATTAATGTTCATTACGTCATATATGCGCATCACGGGTAATCAACATGTAAATATTAACTGGGTGTTCCCTTTCATATTATGCGTGACTGTACTTGAGGGGGAACGTGTATGCATGATATAACGCCTTTTTGAAAAGAACGGGGACGTTTCGGAAAAGATTCGTCTGACAGCCTACGAAAACACTGAAAGGATGTTCACCGTAGCACTTCGGTAAATTTTCTGGCGTTCAAAATTTTCTTTACAAAAAACTCAGTCACTAAAACATTGATTTGCACATGATCAGATACAGGGTAAACTTAAATGATTTTCCTGTTTTCGCATCCTAATGAAACGAGGACCATTGGGCGACGAATGATTACATTATTAACGATTGTTGGGTTTTACACCCCACAACCACGTTATGAATATTAGGGACGCCGTAGTGGAGGGCTCCGGAAATTTCGACCATCAGGGGCTTTTTTGTGGTGCACCTAAATCTAAGTACACGGACCTCAAGCCTTTTCGCCTCCACCGAAGATGCGGCCGCCGCGGCCGGGATGCGATCCCGAGACCTTCTGGTCAGCAGTCGAGAACCATAACCACTAGACCATCGCTGCGGGTAATGTTTCCACCGTTCATTTCTTAAAAGGATCAAGTAAAATTTTTCATACCGTCAGGGAGATTTCCCTTGTAGCTGCCTGCGAAAATAATTTGTGCTGAGATTGATTCGGGGAAATTTTAGTTCCTGTACAAGGAGTGCTGCACTGGTCGATGACTTTAGCGACAACAAAAATAGGTTGAGGAAACATGGCTCGTTTGCGTGACTGAGTATGGAGGCAGTAATAAACTCTACATTGGAAATAATCAGATCGCATATTTCCCTCTAGAGTGTACTGAATGTGAAACTAAATATGAAGTCTATCTTTGTATGTATTCGTATTCCCCGTTGTATATTTTTCATATTATTGTGTTTAACTCTGTATATATGATCTATTCGCACTATCACATGAAATACGCTTAATTTTATTTGTAATTATACATGTTCTCAGTCAGGGATTCAGTGTAGCTACAGTAGTTGCTTGGGCAAGTTGGTACGCTTTTCTCTGCGCCCTTTTTTTCCGGTGTTCTCTATTTTGGGTCGTTTTGTTTTCAAGATTTAGCGTAATCATATCAGTGTGCCTAACCAGGCCACAAAAATAAAAAATAAAGAAATAGCACAAGTTTTGACGTACTCCTAATGTGGAACGCATGGCGCTCCGGCTTTCAGGGGTCAAATAAAAAAAGAGAGAGGGGGAGGAGGTCTTAGTTATGTTTTGCACTAGATGATTGAAAAGAGCGCTAAACAACGGAGGACAAGACGGAGGCCACAGGACAGGCGCATCGACTGCCCTGCGAATGTGCGCCTGTCGGCTATGCACCTGTCCTATTGTATCCTTCGTCTTGTCCCACGTTATTTCTCGCTCTTTTAAGTCATCGTGAATGACCAACTCGCCCAACAGCCTATGCATCTTGTATCTGTTGCGTGAAGTATTAAAGTGTTACCGGCATTTGTCTGAGGGACTTCGTTCTTTTTCGTTTCCGAGTTGCTCTTGCCAAGCGCGTCGTCCAGTAGTAGTTGCGCCATGTCGGGCACGTCCACCTATGGTTTAAAAAAAAACGAAAAAAAACGAGACGATTAAGTATAATCGAAAGTTTGGAATGCAAGAAAATGGTTTGAATGAGTGCGACCCTGAAAGGGCATCTGGTAAAGAAAGGTGCGAGAAGTCATGGGCATTTCAACCTTGTATATAAACTACGCGAACAATTTACAATTAAAGAAACGCACAATGGGTACCTTCCCTGCATCAGAAACGCAACTCTGCGTATAATAATAATAATAATAATAATAATATAATAATAATAATAATAATAATAATATTAATAATAATAATAATAATAATAATAATAATAATAATAATAATAATAATAATAATATTATTATTATTATTATTATTATATTATTATTATTATTATTATTATTATTATTATTATTATTATTATTATTATTTTGTCGCTGGATGAAATCTTATCTGCGAATGCATTAAGTGCTTAAAACCATCCTTATCATGTGGCCCAGATGGCATCCCCTCCGCCATACTAAAAGCTTATAGTAGTATATTTGTCCCAGTACTGACTACGATATTTAATAACTGCCTGGACACTTCCACATTTCCTAGCATGTGGAAACTGCTCGTGTTTTCCCAGTATTTAAGTCGGGCTCTAAAACAGATGTTTCTAATTATCGCCCGATTTCTCTACTATGTGCCACATCAAAGATCTTCGAGCTGGCTCTTCACAAAATATTGTCTTTTAGTGTTAAAAGCTCATTGATTCCTAATCAACATGGTTTTCTCGCTGGCCGCTCAACTACCACAAATCTTGCTAGTTTCATGACGCAGATCTCCACACCTATTTCTCAGAGAGGACAGGTTGACGTACTCTACTGTGACCTGAGCAAGGCTTTTGACGTAGTCAGCCACACACTGATTATGGTTAAACTTGCGCAATTTGATGTTGACTTGTCGGTTGTGAATCTCCTGCAGAGCTATCTGCTCAATAGATATTGTTATGTAGCGGTAAATGGCCAAACGTCTTCTTTGTATAAAATGACTAGTGGGGTCCCTCAAGGGTCAGTATTAGGCCCACTCCTATTTTTAATTTACGTTAATGATGTTTCTTTTGCCATTCGTAATTCTTCTTTCCTCTTGTATGCCGATGACATCAAGATTTTTAAGGAAATTCATTCAGTTAACGACTGTCGCTTGCTGCAGTCAGATTTGCGCTCTTTTTCCGAATGGTGCAACGCTAATAACCTTTCTCTGAATGCCTCGAAGACAAAATTCATGTCTATCACTCGCAAAACATCTAGCGTGTCATTTCAATACTCTGTCAATTGTGTGTCCTTATGCAAGGTTTATGAAATCAGTGATCTTGGTGTTGTTGTTGATAGCACGTTAAACTTTTCTGCTCACGCTAAGCGTGTTGCTTTGCGGGGTCTTCGCACCCTAGGCTGTGTTTGCAGATTGTCTAGAGAATTCCGTTCTCCTATGCCCTTCCGAAAATTGTACACCGCGCTATGTCTTCCTCAACTGGAGTATGCGTCCGTGATATGGAATGGCATTGCTCAATCCAGCGGTAACACCATTGAACGAGTCCAGAAAAAATTCCTTAGCATATATAACCATCGCTTTGCTAAAAAATCTCGTTCAAATACTGCTGAATTATTATCATTGCCATCACTTCACTGCCGACGAAATCGTTCTGATCTCTTGTTTCTTTACAAGCTAGTCCACGGTATCATATCCTGCCCTGTACTTCTCAATTGTGTTAATTTTCGAATTCCGCGTAAGTTAACCAGAGAGAACAGACCGTTTCATGTACCCGCCTGCTTCTTCCAACACTCTACCGTTCACAGAATACAAAGTCTCTATAATGTTAATTTTCTTGATCTTGACATTTTTCATAGTCCACAATCATTGTTTTTATCCGAGCTTTGTACTGTTTTGACATAGTATGGCACAATGTACAAAGTCTTCCCTTCTCCGCCTTTCCGCATAGTTGTATATATGCAATCTAATTTTTCATTCCCCTTCAATATTTCTCGTGTTGTCTTATTTTACTCCTCCCCTTTTGTGTTCATTTCTCTTTGTCTATGTGTATTTGCTCTTTTTATTTCTGAAGACTGTCTGTATTGTATAGTTTATTTTTATTGTTTTTTTTTTGCGTGCGCCTGCACAAAGACCTTACGGTTGTTCCTGGGCACGTTAAATAAATGATTGATTGATTGATTAGTAGTAGTAGTAGTAGTAGTAGTAGTAGTAGTAGTAGTAGTAGTTGTAGTAGTAGTAGTAGTAGTAGTAGTAGTAGTACTAGTAGTAGTAGCAGTAGTAGTAGTAATAACGCCATTACACATTGTAAAATGGCTTTGAATACCGTTGAATTTCTTTCTTGGTTCTTCGCCATTTCACTTTTTCAGAGGTGTGTTTGTTACCATCGGCATTTTGTATGTCTTGTCTTGTGGTAATATGCCTTGTCGTTTTGACACTGTTTTATACATCCCCTCTTTTTGTACATCTATTTTCTCTTGGAGATAGCCATTAATATTTTTTTTTACTTAGTGCGTGCAACAGCATTAAGATCGCTGAGCCTCTCCTGGGTGTGTTAAACAAACGGTCGATCGGTTACGTCATTATTAAGATTGTAGTGCGCAGGAATGAATCCCTTCTGATTGGTCTCGGAAGAGCTAAGCGCGGAATGCTGCGAAAAGTAGCCTTTTTAACGGCACGATACTTATCACAGGTATATAACAGCTGCATCTTACCGGTACTTACCTACGGAGCAGAAACCTGGAGACTTACAAAGAGAGTTCAACTTAAATTGAGGACGACGCAGCGAGCGATGGAAAGGAAAATGATAGGTGTAACCTCAAGAGACAGGAAGAGAGCAGAGTGGGTCAGGGAATAAACGGGGGTTGAGGATATCATAGTTGAAATCAAGCAGATGAAACGGAGATGGGCCGGGCACGCAGCACGTCGGCAGGATAACCTGTGGTCATTAAGGGTAACTGAGTGGATTCTATGAGATGGCAAAGGCGTGAGGGGGAGACAGAAAATTAGGTGGGTAGATGAGATTAAGAAGTCTGTAGGCATACTGTGGCAGCAGAAAGTACAGGACCGGGTTGATTGGCGGAACATGGGAGAGGCCTTTGCCCTGCAGTGGGCATAGACAGGCTGATGATGATGATGATGATGATGATGATGATGATGATGATGGTGACTTATCACAGCTGGAGGAAAACATTGCCGATCGTAGAACCTTACTCCTAGAGATCACATAATGTTACCCTAAAAAATTTCTCAGATGTCTCAATCATTGCATTGAGATGGAACCAATACAGTTTGGCATCTGTTCCTCTTGTTTGGTTGTGACGTCGTATTTCAAACTGAGAGACCGAAAGCGAAAACCGGAAGCGGACGTAAGACTAGAAGAGCCCAATCTTTACTTCTTTGCCTCATTTAGTTTTTATTTGCTCAGTTATACTGCTTTTCTTGCTCCATCATTCGGTCAGAAACAGAACATCGCATATCACATTCCGTTTCAGAGTGTGGGAGGAAGAAGCATTGCAAAAAACTTTGTCTTGAAAACGTAAAACACGAATTGTCAGAAATTAGAGAATATAGAGCTTCCTAGTGAACGTGACATCGTTCTCGGTGTACCAGCTTACTGTAAACGTGGAGGGCAGTGCTAGCTCTTGTAGCGGCCCTTCGAGACACTTTCTGAAACAAATCCGAGGCCCACGTTTCGCATGGGCATTCGTGTACACGGAAAATGAAAGAAAGCAGCACGTGTCAACAGTAATCTTGTTGTTGACGTTTTACGCAACCGGGTAAGCAGGACGTGGTTGGTCGCTGTAAAAGTATTCTTCTGTTACCTCTGTATAGTTGGAGATTGCGGCCCGCGATGGCGCCACCATCGCAAATGCTCACGTGCGCGTCCGCAGTAACCGATGTTCCGTTTAGGGCAATGAACATGCAGACGAACTGTTTCAAATAAGCTAGTTGTTTATAGGAATATGAAGAGAGAGAGAGAGAGGGAGAGAGCACACAGTTAAGGCACCTTCGCAAAAGGGGTGCCAAGCCTGAAGGAAGTATGGAGCTGGGCAGCCTTCTTTGCTTTTTTTTTGTCTCCCCTTATTTTAACACGAAAGTGTTTTATGCCGGGGTCCACCAAGTACATCCGTCACGGATATGACGTTGATAAAATGGACGCCAACGGGTGAGAAAGAAAACCAAGAAAAAGATACCACGCTGGGAATCGAACCCACGACGTTGCGGCCGCGACGGTGAGCGCCCGGCGCACTACCGACTAAGCTAACTCGGGAGATGCTAGACACGGCGCGAACGCGCCTTATATCTTTCAACATTCTCTTTCGCGGCGGGCGCAGCGGGGCGGTGCCGCCGTCTGTGAGATGTGAAAAGAAGTAAAACTTCACGCTCGACGCTTACTAGCGCTTACTCCGAGATTGCACGCGATATTGGAGGTCATGGTTAAAGCGTCTCGATACCAGAGCGATAGACTGGCCGCGCTGGCGTCGCCGAGGCACCCTTGACGCAGTTGCGTTCTTTGCCTTTGGCTTCGTGTTAGCGTGCGTCGGCTCATCGGAGTAGTGCAGCTCCCACGTGCACCAACGGGATTTCTCCGCCGCCGACTGCTTCAATTGCGAGAGCACCGACTAACAAAACTGCTGCAATATGCGTTGCAGAAAGGACGCGAGTTCGACGGGCGAATGTCGTGCCTTGGTGGAGCGAGAGCAGCGCCTGCGAGACAGAGGCCAGCGGGACGCACGCGTTTGCGGCTCAGGCTACGAACCTCTACCTCCCGCGTTGCTGAAGCGCAGTGTGTGTTATGTATGCATGAGCATAGGCGTCGGCTACCTTTTACTAGAAAGCGCACACCGTGCCGTTTCTCTCCTTAATTGACGACGCTTTGAAGAAGTGCATACCGGGTACCAATGTTGATGTGAGCTTGTTGATATCATCCTTACGCGGGATTCACGATTCGCTGTGTCCAAATATATGTTCACACCTTCAGCTGCCGTGCGCAACGGTTTAATCATGATCATGGGCGTTAGTCGTCGCGATATAGACATGCTGTCAACATGGGTGCATCCACGTCAAACGGTGCTTTAGCTGCCAAACACGAATAGACATTGTACAAGCTCTCATATATCACTACACAATAAGCAGTACTTCTGTGAAGACACGTGTCACTTTCGTGTTATACCGATTCCTATGACAGAGGGATCAGCCATGTTTTTTTTTTTATTTATTTCTTCCTCTCTCAAAATTTATTGCTCTTTCTATTTTTCTTCCTATCTTCTTTTTCTTTCTTCTTTCCACTTTCTATTTCTCACTTCATTCTTTTTTTTTCTCTTTTTTATACGTGGTTTTGCCTGTTTTACGCAAACCGACGACAGCATGCGACAGCCCGGGCCCCTAAAGTGCTCCGCACTTGTCATCGTCAAGGCGCTCGAATAACAAGAGGAAGAAGACTTCTTGGCGGGAGCGTGCGTTCACTTGATGATATCATCAAGGCTCTCGATGAACAAGAGGAAGAAGACTTCTCCTTGGCGCGAGCGCGCGCTTAATATGCTACAGATGGCTACGCATTACGCCAAGCTACGACAGCATACGACAGCATACAACAGGCCGGGCCCAGAAAGTGCCCCTCACTTAAAAGGGGAACGGCAGGAAGGTCTATTGTCGATGGCCCCATTTACTAGTAGTATGTAAACAGCGCGACTTCTTCAGACGTATACAAAACCAAAGGGAACGACACCGGACAGGCGCTTGTCAGAGTCGTTCCCTTTGGTTTTGTCGCGATATTTACTTACTACTGCGCACAAATAACTAGCCCAAAGCTTGAGATTACTAAGTTACATTTCCATTTTACTGTCTTACACTTGATGTAATGTAAGTCGAAGGGGCTGTAGCTTATCGGCAAATACGTTACCGTTCGTGAGGAGATTAAGTTGCCTTAAGAGTAGTACGGCGGTAACAACGCTACTGATGAGGTAACAACGCTAAGGTAGATGAGATTAAGAGGTTTTTGGGGACAAAGTGCCCACAACAAGCACAGGACCGGATTGATTGGCGAAATATGGGAGAGACCTTAGCCCCACAGCGGGCGCAGTCATGCTGATGATGATGACGATGAACAACGCTTCATGGTGGCGACAACTTGCGAAACCGAGTTGCACAAAAATCTGCAATACTGCAAAGGCCTTTCTTGTTGATCTTAACTGCTTTATTAAGAGTATGTAGAGACAGAATCGTTAGCACGCACTCTCTTCACAATTTTCCTTCCGTATATGATTCACACTATGCGAACGTATTTCAAGAAAGTTGTAGTTGAACGAACCGTCGCTAGATGTCGCTATCATTGTTTCATATCCTAGGTAGGGTAGGTAGGTAGGTAGGGGTGCTACTGGTGCTGCTAGAGGACGGACGTGTTTTTCGTGGGCTCCGGAATGACAGCGTCAGATAAGTGTTTTTTTTTTTTTTTGCATGATTCGAGCTTGTTTTTTTAGTTAATCCACTAGATTGCAGCTTAATAGAGCTTACAACTTTGTACTGTCGGTACAAAGTGGTGTGACAGTCGCCTCGGGTGTTTTTTTTTTAATATTTGTTTGTTCGGCCACCACGTGGCTGAAAGGTGCACAGGTGCTTAGACGTGTAACGTACTTGCGGAGTTTTGTGATATCATTTGGCTTTAAGTGTATCTAATCCACCGTGTGAACGATCTATAGCCATGGTCAAAAAGACCGTAAAGTGTTCAGGATGCGGAATGGGGCGGAAAATAGAGGTTTGTGAGGATGAGACGACAGAGACAGCTGACGCCAAGTGTAAGCAATGCGAGTTAGAGGCGAAAATGGAAACAATGATGGCCGCCCAGAATGAGCTCATGGTGAGAATCTCCGAGCTGGAGAAAGCGGTAGCGACAGAGCGGGAAAAAACGATGGCTATGGCGGAAAGGCTTAAGTCAGCCGAGGAGGGATTAGCAAACGTAGCCATGCCAGCAAAGGTAGCAAGCGACAGCGGCAACAATGGGGCATCGACCCCGACAGTGGTAGGCGCGAAGGGGGAAACAGGTTTGGAAAAGACAGGTGCAAGGGTCACAGGACCCACTTTCCGCGAAGTAGTCTTGGGAACGGGAGGGGACAAAACAACAGCAGTAGCACGCGCTAGTAACCGGGGCAGTGGCCAGGTGCGGGAGAGTCCAGCAGAAAAGTCGGATCACGTGATAATCGCCGGGGACACGAATTTAGCTACATGCGCAGAAGCAATCGAGGAAAGGGTGAGAGGCGACAAACGAGTTTTAATAGGGAAGTTCCCGGGACATAGGCTGGGATCAGTGATGAGACAAGCTAGCGCAGAACTCGCAACTAAGTCTAATGGACGTAACCTCGTGATAATCGCGGGAGGTCTAAACGACGTCTTGAGTAAAGAATCAGCCGAACTAGCGACCACATTGGCGAAAGGGGTCGATGACATGCGCGCCATTTCCCCTCAGGTGCAGATAGTGGTATGCACAATACCGGAAGTACCAGTGCGAAATATCAGCTTGCAAAGAGCGGTTGTCGTCGCAAACAAAGAGATATGGCGAATTAGTCGAGAGAAAGGCATCGAGGTAGTGGAAATAAACAGAGAGGTGCACAGGTGGGGTGGTTTTCGAAGAGACGGAATACACTTCGATAGGAGGCTTGGCCATGAGGTGGGGTGGCGTCTTGCAGGACGCGCAGTAGCTTTTTTGGGGGGCACGCGGGCCCTTCGGTGCCCAAGGTAGCTTGTAATGAGGAAAACAACCAGGGGGACTCTTTGACAGGTAGTATAGCGAAAAAACAGAGAAAAGGTAAAAGAAGGGAGAAGGCGCGTGTTGCAATTAGTTACATTAACATGCAGGGTGGCAGAAAAAAGGCAAAATGGTTAGAGATTGAGGGACAGTTAAACAAGGAACAGATAGGTGTTTATGCGGTTACAGAAACACACCTTAGAGACTTGGAAGAGCCACCACATATTGAAAATTATGTTTGGGAAGGATGTAACAGGATCACATCAGAAAGGAGAGGTGGGGGGGTTGGAATGCTAATTCATAGCAGAACAAAATGGGATAGAGTGAAGCAGACGTGTTCAGAGCACATATGGGTTTCGGGCACAGTAGGTGGAAAGAAAACGTGGCTAGGTGTAGCTTACTTGTGGACGGGGAATAACTGCAGAGAAAAGAATCTGGAGATAGTGAAATGCATAAGCACCGATATTAAAGAATTTGGTCATGATGCCGAAATAATCCTTCTAGGGGACATGAACGCTCACATTCATGACCTTGACGGATATTCAGACACCAATGGCAAGTTATTGCTAGATCTCTGCGAGCAACATAGTCTTGAGATAGTTAACGTGGGGCCTAAGTGTGAGGGGCAGATCACGTGGGAAGTCGGAAACAGGCAATCGAGCATTGATTACTGTCTCATGACAGAAGGAATATATGACAAACTTAGAGACATGAGAATAGACGAAGAAGGCATTAACAGCTTGGGTAGTGATCATAAACGCATAATATTACAAATGGGATATAAAACTGAAAATAAGAACATAGAATCAAAGTTTGGCAGCTCGTATCTAAATGACAAACAAATAACAAATATAGCCGCAAGAGTCGAGGAAAAAGTAGACGAACTACCAGGCAAAGACTGGAAGTATAGTGAGCTGCTACATGTAATCACGAAAGAAATGGAAATAGAGAAGAAAACTATTTGTTGGAAAGGAAAGAAAAAGCCAAAAAGTTGGTGGAACAAAGAAATCCGGGAAGCGATCGAGATGCGACGTCAGGCATCACGGGAGCACAGACAGGCAAAAAAGGAGAAGCGGCCACAGGACGAAGTTAACCAAATATGGGAAATATATTTAGAGCAAAAATCCATTGTGCAGAAATTAGTCGAGGCAAAAATTAAAGGTGAAAGTGAACGCTGGATGACAGAGATTCGCGAAAAGAAGAAGGCCGCGCCTAGGATATTTTGGAGCCACCTAAAAGCGCTGGGTAGGAAGTCTGTCACAATGCAACATATGGTAGATGAAGGAGGAAATAAATTCGAAGGATATGAAGCGCTAGGTTACATTCGAAAGATAACAGCCGATTCGTTTAGAAAGGTCCCCCAGGGATTCCCCCGGTGAGTAAAAGTACGCAAAGGAGAGCAACCGACGAAGATGTAGTACTAGAGAATTTCAATTGGAAGAAGGCAGAAGGAAAAATTCCTAAGCGCACTACGCCGGGCTTAGATGGGGTTCCCGTCAGCCTCATTAACGAACTCGGACATAACACTAAAGAAGCACTGCTGAAAGCTGTAGAAAAGTGCTTACAGGAGAGGGAAATACCAGACAGTTGGCGAAAAAGTAGAATGAACTTAATCTATAAAGGCAAGGGAGAAAAAGATAACATTCGCTCGTATAGACCCCTAACAATTACATCGGTGCTATACAGGTTGGCGATGCAGGCAGTAAAATTAAAAATAGAAGCGTGGGTAGAACAAAATGATATTTTGGGAGAACTTCAGAATGGATTTCGAATCGACAGGCGGTTAGACGATAATCTGTTTGTTCTTACCCAGTGTATAGAAATATCTAAAATAGAAAACAGGCCCTTATACGTAGCTTATCTAGATATCACCGGGGCGTATGACAACGTTAATCAGGAAATTTTGTGGGATATATTGAAGGAAGTGGGCATAGGTGACGACTGTGTACAGCTTTTGAGAGAAATATACCGAGAAAATACAGTTTGTATAGAATGGGAAGGAATAAGTAGCAAGGACAGCGTTGAAATTAGCAAGGGGCTGAGACAGGGATGCCCTTTGTCCCCGCTGTTATTCATGCTGTACATGGCGAGGATGGAAAAAGCGCTAGAAGGTAGCAACATTGGATTTAATTTGTCACACAAACAGGTCGGAGCGATGGTTGAGCAGAAGCTTCCAGGTCTATTTTATGCTGATGATATTGTCTTATTTGCGGACAGTCAAGATGATATACAGCGACTGGCAGATATATGCGGAAGGGAGTGTGAGGCTCTAGGACTAGGATTTAGTGCAACAAAATGTGGATTGATGATATTCAATGATCACGGAGACCATACGGTCTTAATACAGGGCCAAAAAATACCGAGGGTAAGCGAGTACAAGTACCTCGGAGTATGGGTAAATGAGGGAGATAGATATATGGAGGTACAAGAGAAAGCATCGGTAGCAAAGGGAAAGAGGAATGCTGCAATTATGAAGCACAGAGCTTTATGGGGATACAATAGGTACGAGGTGCTTCGAGGGCTGTGGAAGGGTGTGATGGTTCCGGGGCTTACATTTGGGAACTCAGTGGTGTGCATGAAGTCAGAGGTGCAATCAGGAATGGATGTAAATCAAAGGACGGTGGGCCGCCTCGCCTTGGGCGCTCACGGGAAGACGACAAATGAGGCGGTGAAGGGTGATATGGGATGGACAGGCTTTGAAGTGAGGGAAGCGCAGAGCAAAATGAGATTCGAAGAGAGGCTGAGGAAAATGAAGAAGAGTAGATGGGCAGAGAAGGTTTTCAGGTATTTGTATAGAAAAAGCGTTGACACGCAGTGGAGAAAAAGAACTAGGAGGCTCACCAGTAAATATACGGCTGGCAGTGCGGGCGATATGGCAACAAGGAGCATTAAGCGGAAGGTCAGAGAGGCGGAGAAGACTTATTGGATGACAGCGATGGAAAAGAAGCCGGCTCTGAGTAACTACCGAAAAGGAAAAAACGAAATAAGGAGGGAAAGGTTTTATGATAATTCAAGGGGAAGCGCTTTACTGTTTGAAGCAAGGTCGGGCTGCCTGAGAACGCGTAGTTATAAAGCGAGATTCAGTAACGAAGAAGAACTATGTACATGCTGCGGGGGAACTAAGGAAACGATGGAACATGTACTGATTGAATGTGGCGATATTCACCCAGGTATACGTGTGGGCACGAGTCTACATGAAGCCTTGGGTTTTAGGGACAACAATGGAAAGCTGAACACGCCCGCGATAGAAATAAGTAAGAGACGGTTAGAGTATTGGTGGCAGAAAAGTAGAGATAAAGTACAAAAATAAATAATTGGGGGGAAAAAAGGTTATTCCGCCTTAAGAGGCAGAGAGATGGACTGTGAATTTATATTTTTTGTTATAATAACATAGATTTAATCAATGTATATAAGGCATTAGGACAACATGAAACAAGGAAGTTTTTTTTTTCTTTTTTTACCCTTCGAGCCTGGTGGCAGACATGTCACCGCCCCGTTATAAAGGGGACGCTCATAGCATCCATCCATCCATCCTCGTCGGCGGCTTTCGGAAAGCCTCTTCTCCGTAAACGGGTAGGACTTCAACAAGAATCCAGAACTCTGTACTTTCTGTTGACACGTAAATGATGCCGTCTCACCTGAGGATTTTGATGACGGAATTTGATGATCTCGGCCGCGTACTTGGTCATTTCAACTAGTGGATTCGTAAAGAAGTAGCCGAAGAGCTTGTGAAGCATCTTGAAGACCCGCGGCCAGTGGTAGAGGTTCACTAAAAACAACAGCCATATAGTCGAGCAATGGGTTATTTATTAAAAAGTCGCTAATATATGGTCCCTAAGTGGTGAAGGTAAACACTGCACAAAAATTCAGAAAAATATAGGTATCAAGGGTGTGACATCGTCGCAGTGTAACCTCTCACACTTTGTGTTCTTAAAGAACTAAGGCGTAACAATAAAACGTAATGATATATGAATTAACCATATAAACAGCAAGCCTCGATTTGCAGTATCGCAAAAAAAAAAAGAAAAGGATTGTGTTAGCGCAATGAGCAACCTGTTTATCACGCTCGTCTAGCATAAACGCAAGGATATAAAATACCTAAAGCAATTAATAATTTAACGACTGAGATAAAAACTGAGCCTAGCTGCAATTTTAACGAGATACTCATGTCTAGCCCAAAAAAATATTACGCCTTAAAGGCAAGACAACTTCGCAAATAAAAAAACAAAGAATGTGATTTTCAAGTGAGAGCGCATACTAGGCTTCAGTGCTTCGCATGTGCAGTCATGACTGCGACGATACGGAGTGTACAACGAAGGCGTGGGGCGAATATTCAGTTCTGAAGGCGAGTTTTTACTTACGGGCTAAGCTATACATGAAGCCGCTCATGATACCGGGGAAGCACCGCAGCGCCTTCTGGAAGAGCGGATTATCCGGACTGCGCTGAACCTGGGTGTCCAGATTGAACCCGCTCTTGCTGATGACGTCGAAGGTGAGCCGCTCGCAGCGGCTCCCGATGTCCATTTCGACGCCGCTGTCCGCACCCTCTCCCAGAATGCTTAAGAACACGCGCTGGGCATCTAGCAGAGCGGGCATCACCTGCAATAAATACGAATGGTATTCAATTCGCGAGCATTACACGTGCGCAAAGCGTGAGGCAACTAGGTCGGCTTTGTAGTGTTGCGTTGTGACTCATAACTAACGGTACATTACCCAGAAAGAAATATTTCGAAACATGAGAAAAAATGAAAGCTTGGCCATAAGTAGCTCCAGTCCTTTCAAATATTAGGTTACAGCAATAGCAACAACGACATGGACACAACATACAGGAATGCAGAGGTACAAGAAATATAATGAAGATATAAATCAATATATACTGTTAGCGTCACGGCAAGCACTTACAAAGCAACGTTGGCAGATGATGAAAAAAAAAACATGGCTGATCCCTCTGTCATAGGAATCGGTATAACACGAAAGTGACACGTGTCTTCACAGAAGTACTGCTTATTGTGTAGTGATATATGAGAGCTTGTACAATGTCTATTCGTGTTTGGCAGCTAAAGCACCGTTTGACGTGGATGCACCCATGTTGACAGCATGTCTATATCGCGACGACTAACGCCCATGATCATGAT
The DNA here is from genome assembly GCF_013339695.2 of Rhipicephalus sanguineus. NCBI lineage: Eukaryota > Metazoa > Arthropoda > Arachnida > Ixodida > Ixodidae > Rhipicephalus > Rhipicephalus sanguineus. The sequence continues at coordinate 124,172,796 of NC_051182.1, forward strand.
TAAACCGTTGCGCACGGCAGCTGAAGGTGTGAACATATATTTGGACACAGCGAATCGTGAATCCCGCGTAAGGATGATATCAACAAGCTCACATCAACATTGGTGCCCGGTATGCACTTCTTCAAAGCGTCGTCAATTAAGGAGAGAAACGGCACGGTGTGCGCTTTCTAGTAAAAGGTAGCCGACGCCTATGCTCATGCATACATAACACACACTGCGCTTCAGCAACGCGGGAGGTAGAGGTTCGTAGCCTGAGCCGCAAACGCGTGCGTCCCGCTGGCCTCTGTCTCGCAGGCGCTGCTCTCGCTCCACCAAGGCACGACATTCGCCCGTCGAACTCGCGTCCTTTCTGCAACGCATATTGCAGCAGTTTTGTTAGTCGGTGCTCTCGCAATTGAAGCAGTCGGCGGCGGAGAAATCCCGTTGGTGCACGTGGGAGCTGCACTACTCCGATGAGCCGACGCACGCTAACACGAAGCCAAAGGCAAAGAACGCAACTGCGTCAAGGGTGCCTCGGCGACGCCAGCGCGGCCAGTCTATCGCTCTGGTATCGAGACGCTTTAACCATGACCTCCAATATCGCGTGCAATCTCGGAGTAAGCGCTAGTAAGCGTCGAGCGTGAAGTTTTACTTCTTTTCACATCTCACAGACGGCGGCACCGCCCCGCTGCGCCCGCCGCGAAAGAGAATGTTGAAAGATATAAGGCGCGTTCGCGCCGTGTCTAGCATCTCCCGAGTTAGCTTAGTCGGTAGTGCGCCGGGCGCTCACCGTCGCGGCCGCAACGTCGTGGGTTCGATTCCCAGCGTGGTATCTTTTTCTTGGTTTTCTTTCTCACCCGTTGGCGTCCATTTTATCAACGTCATATCCGTGACGGATGTACTTGGTGGACCCCGGCATAAAACACTTTCGTGTTAAAATACAAACAAAGAGTTATTCAGACTACAATACCACAGCTATTATTAGGTAGCATATATTTATGAAATAAAGAAATGCATTCTTGGCCATCCGCGGTGCGAGGTGAAATGTTCTCCGGGGGTCATATGGAAACGAAAGTAAAAAATAAACAGGTCGGGGGTGCTGTATGAAGTGCAAATTTACGTGACTGCTAGAAAATAGAATGTGGTTCTGAGCGTCCCTCTGTATCGAGTTGTTGTTATACGGCGCGTTCACGTAGTGGCCGTATGATACATACAGACGCATGCAGTGTCTTTCATGTAGCGCTCCGAGTGGCTAAATGTGTGGTGCTGAATGCTCAGACACAGCAGCACGTAAAAATTAGCCGGTATTTGGTGCCGAAGACTCAAAGACAGCAGCGTGTAAGCATAGGCTGGTATTGGAGGCTGAAGACTCGAAGACAGCAACACGTCCACATTAGCCCGTATGAGTTGTTGAAGACTAAGAAAGAGCAGCACGTAGTACATGCAGAGAGGACATTATAATATAGAGTAACTTTGATGGTTGGCCCTAAAAGATGGGATATAGACATTCGGAATTTGATAGATGATAACCAAGTGGGGACTATCTGGTTATGGAGTTCCAGAATATTCATAAGCACTCGGAACTTTTGTGAACTTGGTATATTGCCTCCTTAGAAACGAATAAGACTATGCTGATTTTATTTTGTCAGCAGGCACAGCAGTGATTAGTTTTAGCGCTGCATATACTTAACAGAGTAGGAAGGCGTGCCACAGAGGCATTTACCTGCCTAATGACGACGCCGTAGTTCACCATTTATTTGCTAGAATTAGTAGTTGTATATTGAGCACTATATAGGAATGCGTAAATAGATTCTGTGCAAAAAAAGACTACTGGTTCTGGCGCTTCGTCATAAAGGTTTTATGTTGTCGCCTCTGTTCTTTTAACCTCCAAGCTTGTGAACTGGTTCTCTCAAAGTATTAGCCTGTGTGAACAATCGGCTAGCTACAGTTTGTAAGTTGTTGTCAGTCTGAAATAAATGCGTTGTCATAATTTGGGTCAGCGGAGGGTAATATGAAATCATAATAACAACGTATTTAGATGTCAGCTCATCAAGTAAATCCATCTGATCATTTCAAACAGTCTCATCGGTACGCAACAACGCGGCTTGGCCCAGTGAGCATCGATTGTCAGGATGTGTCTTTCAGCTGATTCTATCCAGACAGGGAGGAGACACAGGGGTTATATGGGAGTGGCAGGGAGGATAACTATGGCGGGCATGATTTGCTACTGTGCAAGAGAAAATATGTAAAGGAACTGAAATAGGAGGACAGAAGTTTGCAATTTGAACAGACGCGTACACACAAAGGGGCGTTCACTTGTTCAACTCGTCAAAAGCTGTGATGTATGTTTACGTGAAAGACATTGGCAAAACTCACTACTTTCAGTTTCGCTGGCGTGAAGAACTGCTGCATGCAGGTTCTCGTCGTCTTCCACTGGCGGCCCCCAGTGAGCACAAAATTCCGTTCCAGAATCGGTTCCAACTCATGGATTCGCAAGAGGTGCTGAAAGAATAAGAGGGAAAGAAGGCGTCGGAAAGAGATGAGCTCGATGTCATCTACGCGACTACCTTATACGTCAGCCCCGTGTCTTGGACAACGCAGAAGTAGAGACAGCCAGAAAGGAAAAAGTCAAAAACATTTTCACGCATATAAACAGAAGTGTACAGACATACCAACTCAAATTGTTTTATACATACGATACGGCAGAGCAATTACAGAATAAGTCCAATGAGATTGAATGAAGGCAGCTGTTGCTGTAAGAACAGTGGCTAGCAAACAATGGCGAACACGTACCTTTTTTGCTCAGTCAACACGTACAATGACTCAGCCAACATTGGCCAACACTTACGATTAGTCCGGCAATATTGTCAAAAGTTTACGATTGCTCATACAACACTGGGTAAGAGTTAAAATTAGTCAGCCAATATTGGGCAAGATATACAATTACTCAGACAACACTGGCCAACACTTGTGATGAGGCAGCCAATATTGCCCAACATTTACGATGAGACAGCGTATAATGCTTAACACTTACTCAGCCAACAGTGCGGATTATATACCATTTCTCAGCCAATATTCGCCAACACTTAGGACTAATCAGCTAATAGTGGCCAACATTCAGAATTAGGCAGCCAATATGGGCCAACACTTATGATTAGTCAACCAACATTTGCCAACATTCACCACTTGGCCGACATTTGTCAATAGTATGCCAACATGTAGACATTTCTCGCCATAACTAGCGAACGATAACCAATATAAGCCGTGTTATGAATTATTCAGCCAACACTCGCCACTACAAGCAGAGTCATCATTATCGATTAATGCTACGTGGTTATGTAACATAGCAATATATGCAAGAATTACCTGAGAGAAAAATTTTAAAAAACTAACTCACAAATCCTGTTGCAGTATCGAACCAAGGGATTCTTCTTGGTGGTCCAGCAAAACTTTTGTTGGCCCCAGTTGGTACATAGCACTTAAGACGCGCCTTGCTTAGAAATCTATGTTTTTACGTAACTGTTACGTATTGCTACGCGTGCACATGCAAGGAATGTGATTGTGGTATACATATGCGATGCTGGGAGCAGAATAAAATTGGGGGACCCTTAAGCTTCGCCTTTAAGAGTTGAACGCGATAGCGAAATCCGGCCCCCAGTGCGCACTTCAACCACTAAGTGCATACTTATTAATGTGTATTGTTACACACACACACGCACGCACGCGCGCGAATCTTACAGGCTTTCGATCTAAAGCAAGAGTCGCATGGCCTCCAAGATATACGCCGCGCGCCGACCCTCTCGGATGCCATGAAAAGTCGAGACATATTTCTCACAATGCCTCACAGATGGCAGCACATTATCTAGCGTTTGCTGCGTTGGCTTGATATCTTTTCCGCTAGATGGACATAGTTGTTCATTTTTAGAGCTGTTTGAAAGTTCGTGTGTGTATTTAGCGGCGATGGCTGCACTATCCCGGCGTTTTTCGACGTAGTTTGATGGCCTCGCGAATGCGCCTAAAAATCACCGCATGGGCTCGTTTTCGTCGTGACACCTGCCGAACAAAATTAGTCTCCTTTCACTACATGACATTTATGTAGTGTTTTTTTCCGAAGCAGCTGCAAGTAACATCGTGGCTTTGTGGTAAGACACCTGCTTGCCACGCGAACGCCCCGGGTTCGATCCACATTGGGAGCGAAGATTTTATCGTTTATTTTATTTGCTCGAAAACATTTCCACGCATATAAACAGAAGTGTACAGACATACCAACTCAAATTGTTTTATACATACGATACGGCAGAGCAACTACAGAATAAGTGCAATGAGATTGAATGAAGGCAGCTATTGCTGTAAGAACAGTGGCTTGCAAACAATGGCGAACACGTACCTTTTTACCCAGTCAACACATACAATGACTCAGCCAACATTGGCCAACACTTACGATTAGTCCGGCAATATTGTCAAATGTTTACGATTACTCATACAACATTGGGTAACAGTTAAAATTTGTCAGCCAATATTGGGCAAGATATACGAGTACAATTACTCAGACAACATTGGCCGACACTTGTGATGAGGCAGCCAATATTGCCCAACATTTACGATGAGACAGCGTATAATGCTTAACACTTACTCAGCCAACAGTGCGGATTATATACAATTTCTCAGCAATATTCGCCAACACTTAGGACTAATCAGCTAATACTGACCAACATTTAGAATTAGGCAGCCAGTATGGGCCAACACTTATGATTAGTTAGCCAACATTTGCCAATAGTCACCACTCGGCCGACATTTGCCAATAGTACGCCAACAGTAGCCAATATTAGCAAACATGTAGACATTTCTGGGCATCACTAGCGAATGATAACCAATATAAGCCGTTATGAATTATTCAGCCAACACTCGCCACTACAAGCAGAGTCATCATTATCAGTTAATGCTACATGGTTATGTAACATAGCAGTATATGCAAGAATGAACTGAGGCAACATTTAAAGACTAACTCTCAAATGCTCTTACAGTATCAAACCAAGGCATTCTGCGTGGCGGTCCAGCAAAACTTTTGTTGGCCCTAGTTGGTACATAGCACTTAAGACGCGTCTTGCTTAGAAATCTATGTTTTCACGTAATTAATACTTATTGCTACGCGTGCGCATGCCAGGATTGTGCTTGTGGCATATATATGCGATGCTGAAAGCAGAATAAGGCAGCTGTTAGTAAGCGCCAGTGCTTGTCTCTTCTATTCTTTGTGGTCCGTCTTGATTTGCACTGAAGTTCTCTACCTAAATTCCTGGCGGTCAAGTATCTAGTCAGAGCCCCACCATATATCAATATCTTTCTTCACATTGATTCGAAAGAGGAATGGAAGTTGTATGAAGACACACATAGAGAACTACTCATACGTCTCTTATGCATGTGTGGCATTGCAATGAAGAACACAAAGCACTGAAGTGTGTGTCGTTACCGCGAACGTAATGTTTTAGATGCGAAGCATCTTATAGCGGAGGTCAAACCGGTGGTGGTGGTGGTGGTGTGTGGCGTGACCACCCTTAGTGCGCATGCGCATACCCTCTCCACACACCTCCTCTCCTCGCCCCTTCCCCACTCCTCCTGTCCACTCCCTCTCCACTCACCCTCTCCCCTCCTCCTGTCCAGTCCCCCAGCCCCTTCTCCCCTCTCCACTTTCTCTCTCCCCTTTCCCCTCTCAACTTCCTCTCTCCGCTCCCCCTTTCCACTCTTCCTCTGAAACGCGGGCTAGACATGCCGTAATTCACTCCTGCGCAACGCCACGATGAACGCCAGCGCATGCGCGTCCCCTCCCCCTCTCTCTCCTCTCCTACGCTGCCTCCCTCTCGCACCTCTGTCCACCGCGTTCCCCGCTCGCCCTGTGAGAATTAACGGCCAGGCTAGAGGGAAGACAAGACGAGCGTAGCGTTCCTCATCACGTTCCACGACGTGAGGTCGGTAGCATGCCCAACGAACGCCAACGGAACGCGACCGTGCAAGTGCTTCGGCTTCGCATCGCCTCATGGTCCCCTTTAGCGAAAATGGTGTAATTTTGTTTGGATAGGGCTGTTACCTGATGAGTGCGCTGCAGTAATGTGCACGACGTTATTAGAGCCGCGCTTCCGGAAAAGACCGTATAGAGGCCGTCAAGTCGGGTGAGGAGTCTCGCGTGCATCTGCGGAGATATTACATGGAAGAAGCGTAAAATTGTGCCAGGCGTCACGCCACGCGAATTGCGTTTCGACAGGGTCTCTTGATACTGTGCAGCCCTTAAAAACAGTTGTACGGAACGTGTTACAAGTAGTCGATTACTTGCAAATCAGTAACGTTTTCTTGTACTTTTCTGATACAATCAATTACTTTTTCGAAATTAACGTTCTGCGTAATTCAGTTAGATTTCCTTGTAATTGATTACCGGTAATCATTTACTTTTTTCCAAAACCAAGTTGTAATCAGTCGTCCTACGGCAGTTCTCCTCCCGAAAAATATGCTACCGCTCTCTAGCGAACCTCGTCCTGACACACGGGGGCTCCTAGAGCCCATTTTTTCACGTTTTCATTGGCCTTACCAGCAACGCCCTACTCCAGCGCCAGCAACAGCGAAGCGCGATGCTTCATAGAGGACATGGACACTAGCATCGAAGCACTGCGCAACTACGTGCTGGTGCGCAAAGTGCTCCTGCGTTATAACACCATCCTTCTCTCCAGCGCATGCATTGCGAAAGTTTTCAATGTAGCAGCTGACCTCAGAACGAGGAAACGTGGAAGCATCAGCGACTATCACTTTGAAAAACCACTCCTGATGAAAGTTAATAGCGTGGATCACTATATCACAGAAACCTCAGTGAGCCTCCCAGCCATCACGGAAGCCTTCAGCCTTCTCTCTACTATGCAAGCCGCAGTACTTCGTTTTAGTTGGAGTAAACTAGCGGTATTGTGTTACGGCAATAAAATTTTGCAGAAAAGCAACGCAAAAGTGATCCATTAGATTTCTGTAATTTCTCCGTTACTTTTCTGGGCTTGTAATTGACCACTGTAATCAATTACATGTTAAAGGAAGTAATCGTTATTCTAATCGATTACTTATTTTCTGTAATGTGTACAAGTATGATTACAAAGGACTCAGCTGTAATCCATCAGTCATTAATCACCGCATCAACAAAGTATGCAGCTATGCAGTTGCACATATTTCTTTACAAAAGCGTTGTACGTACTTCACTACTTCGCAAAATGATTATGAGATATGGCGTAGTGGGTACTCCGCAATTGCACTTGCAGTTGGTGCCCTAAAAGAGTTTACTAGGGCTCCTAGAAGGCCGCTCCTTCCGCTTAAACTGTGACTGTACTGCGTGTTCGGAGCAGGCCTGGATTTTTTTAGGGGCGAAGCTCCTTAGGGTGCGGGTCGTTCCCTCCTCTGTAGTAGTAGTAGTAATAGTAGTAGTAGTAGTAGTAGTAGTAGTAGTAGTAGTAGTAGTAGTAGTAGTAGTATGTATGTATGTATGTATGTATGTATGTATGTATGTATGTATGTATGTATGTATGTATGTATGTATGTATGTATGTATGTATGTAGCCAGCTCTAGTTTATTGAATTCCTCACTAGATGGCGTTTCATGTATTTCTTAGAGCTCTAGTTTAATGAATTGCTCACTAGATGGCGTTTCATGTATTTTTTAGAGTTGCTGTGTAAAGATGACAGATGGCGCTTGTATAATGAGAATGGCGCATGTCATTGGATGCCTGCGATCGTAAAAGGCGTTCGCTCTTGGCGCGCATTCTCTTGACACTTTCCCTGCATTTCACCGATCACAAAGTGGTGATAATGAAGGGACCACGTAAACCAACAGTAGAATAAAAGTTTGATGTTTAATATATACACGGTGTTTCACACTCTTTATATGATGTACTGGGCGAATTTCACGGAAGAGTTTCACGGTTTGCCGATGATTGTCTCCGGAGCTTCGCCCCACTCATCGTCATTCACCCCGTGGATATGCTGCGATTTTTCGACTTGACGTAATGTGAAGGCACGGCGCAGTTGGTTCTCTAGCAGTAGTGGCCAAGTTTTTTTTACAGAATTGCGAGAAGACAATTGTGTGTAACATGTAGCAGTTCAGAAAAGATAGTTCTGTAGCACGTTACAATCTAACAATTGAAGGCGCAAGCCTCTTTCACACTTGGCAATACGTTAAGTTATGCAGTCGGGGAAGAGACTTCTTACAAGGCATAACATGCTGCAGTGTGAGTGGTACGCCATAAATTACCTTGAAGGTCATTTTATTGTACACCCCCCCCCCCCCCGGCTTCTAAATCTTACTCCACTTGATTTGGCGTTGCACTTACTCCAAGTAGGCCCACCATTGACTACGCGACGACGCCAACTGATGGCGTCACATGACATGATTACGTCACGGAATTTGAAGTTATATGGCCCTATAATGACAATAACAACATAACGCTATGACGGTAGCACATGTTGACGTAAGTCACATGTGGTTTTGTACCACTTAATTCGCCAGCTTTTGCTAAAGAGGTCGCGCAACGAGAAACCTAACACTTTCGCCTTAAAAAGAAAAACGTTGGCAGAGTTCATCTTACCCCTCGGCTGTTGAAGTTGTTGAATTCTTTGGCGAATATTTCGCTTATCATCTCCGGGTCCTTCACGACTACGAAGGGGACGTCGCCCAAGTAGAAACTGCAGAAATGTTGGCATAGTGTCAGTAAGAACAACCTGAGGTTGTTTCCTTTATTAAAATAAACATGCACGAAGGATTTGTTGCGAATTCTTGCCAACTATTTCCGCTTTGCAATTGGCTATTAGCATCAAAGTAAAAAAATTAAGAAACAAAATAAAGTCAGCCTTCAGTTAGGTGAGTCCAAATCAAACAGAGCCCGCTACTGCATGGCACACGCAAGAGCGATGCACACTTTAGATGTAGTTTAGTCAGCACTCATCACAAATATCAACGCGTTCAAAAAAGCACCTAAAATGCGAATAGAAGGTGTGTTTACTGAATTCGAGGAGGAAGTTTTCATTTGCAAAGTGTTAGGTCCATGGTAATTACAGATAAATCAAAAACAATGAAAGTGCTTCATTCATATAAGGTAAATGATTGCCCCGCGTCGTCCAGTCACCGCTCTTGTCATTTCCCCAATATTTTGCACAGTTCATTCACTTGCCATCATCGCTATAGCATATGCCTAGCTGCTTTTGATCAGTCTATTTTCCTTTTTCGAGCGTCGTGTGGGTTTTTTCGAGTAATTATCTCCAGATGGAAAAAAACAAGAAAGTGGTTTATAGGCACCGCTGAGCTAAAAGGTCACTCCTTCGATTTTGTGCCGAGACGTGCTGTTTTTCTTGTCCGAGCTATACACCACCGCCAACTCTGCCTTAGGCTCTGTGTGTGCGTTTAGTCTGCGGATAAACGCCATTATTTCTTATTTATTCGGCTCATTTCGTGCCTCGTTAAAACACGGCACGGGCTGTCGGCTTAGTGCTTCCAACGGCGTCCTTATTAGATTTAGGCGGATGACCCCCAGCTTTTCCTCGCGGACGTCTTCTCTGTTATCTTTGGAAACTTAGCGTTGCCGGCCTCCAATGACGCGACTGCCTCCTAACAAGATAACGGGGGCCGGGAGGTGTGGGGGAGGGGCGTGCGGGGGCACTCGCTTAAAGTCAGGCCTGCCCGGCTGTCGAACGTTTTTCTTTCTCGAAAAGTCACTTTTTCATTAACGCACTTTTCAATTTTATCGTGATTCATTTGAGAAGTTAGCCAGGGAGTCATTACCAGGCCTGTCAGCTGAGCTTAATGATTTTGGAAGCTGTCGGGTGAAAAAGACAAGCGAAAAAAAGAAACGTTCATGCGCGAAAGCCTTAAAGCCATCGAACTTAGAATCCCCGTTAAGGATTTACTCAGTACTCTCCAGTAATTAGGGTGGAAAGACGCTGGTGCATTCGTTGCGAACGAATAAGGAGTAATATTTGCATGTGCATTTATTACGCATGCAAATATGAGCTAATGAGAGTGGATAAGGCCAATGAACTCGGTGCTAAATTCGGCGTCTGGAGTTTCATGCAATGTAAACACTGTCACCCACACGTACAGGCGGCGTAAAATATTAATTTAATTTAAAAAAAATTTTAATTTTTAAGCAATTTGTGACAGTATCATGTCCTACTGAACAGTATATGTTGTCAGCGGGTTTTAGAAGAGGTTGGAAATATAAATTTGAGGCTGCCTGTCGAAGCAGGTGGAATATTTCGCTTTTCTTCTGTCCCGTGGTCCTTAAAATATTTACGCTCTCTGTCCACTATAGTCGCGTGATGCAGTGAAGACGATTTTATTACTTGATTCGAGAACGCCGCCATATTCGACTTTTCGCGTCAATGCTTTCTTGGTTTTTGTTTTTCGCAACGTCAAATTGCAAAGCCGTGGAACGCCGTTCGTAAGTTTACTGTAGTTTTTATGCGTAAGAGCCAGCTGTATTAATTTGCAACGCGGCTTGAGCTTGGAGCTGCGGCACCTTCTAGGCCCTTGGTGAGACAGTGGTTGTGCGAAACGCAACGCAAAAGCGCTGTTGGTGTTTTAGATGCGAATGCATCTTATGCTCGGGGCAGTATCCGTTCTGCGGCGTCCGCACCCATACTGCGCATGCGCCAGCTCTCCCCCTCTCCTCGCGTGAGCGCGAGGAGGTGGGATGAGGTGAGGTGGTGGATGTGGCGTGAGCGCTGCCTCCGCTTCGTTTCTCCTCTCTCGTTTCTCTCTCTCCGCTACAGCTGTGCGCTCGTATATAATGCGGCGTGCGCTCGCTCCCGTTGCACTCTCCTTCACGATGGCACTATCGACGCTCGCGAAGCTGAACGTAAACGGCAACGCCGGCAAAGCGAATCTCGAAGCTGCGAAAGCGCGCGTTCGCTGTGCTTCCGTCATTCTCCCTCTGTGCAACGGTGTGTGAAACGCCTTGAACAACGTCAGCGTCGGCGCTAGTTGCAGCGGCAGCGCCATCGCCGCGGAGCAGAGGAAGGCTCGGGAAGCCGAACGTAAACGTCAGCGTCGGCAAGCGGTGATTCAAACGCCTCAACAACCACCGTCTCAGAAGACATAAAAGAGAAAAGGAAACTCAATGCGCACCCTTCGCAATGCTTTCGCATCCCACCATGGTTTCCCGTAGGGTGAGATGATGTGTAATTGTTTTGAGGGACACTCCACTGAGCGAAAGTTTCTGAATTACTCTTTTGTGTATATATGTGTGTTTGTGACTGTACTATCGCGCTCAGTATGAGCTACATCACGTGAACGCGTGGCCGAGCGCTCTGCAAGGTTGTACCGTGGCGCCGATCATGGCATATTTTCGAGTTACCGGGAGTGAGTTTGGCTGCTCGTGCGAGCGCGCATCACCCCCACTTGCTTTCTTTCATCCTCGAAGTTATCATTTTTGAAGCTGATATCACCGCAGGCCTAAATGAGGACGAGGGTGAAAGGAAGTGGAGGCGATGCGCGCTCGCAGGGACAGCCAAACTCTCTCCCGATAACTCGAAAACATGTAATGATCGGCGCCACTGTACAACCTTGCAGAGCGCTTGGCCACGCGCTCGCGTGATGTAGCTCATACTCAGCGCGATAGTACGTGCTATTTGTTTGTATATGCGATCGTTGTGTATATCAGTCATCACCCGACACCTGGAGTGGCAAGCCAGGCGATAAACCAGGATCAAATCTCCGGGAATTTCATGAAAGTTTATTACATCTCTCTTGTTCCTGCGCAGGTTTTGGGACCGGTGTCCATCGGCGGCGAGTTGCGTTTTCGACCGCGTTAATTTATTTTCTCTTTATCTCTGTTCTGTCGGTTTGGCTCTAACCTGCTTGATGTGGAGGGGTTTGAGGTATGTATCACCTGGGCTATTCCGTGTCTCCATGTTGTATACGCAGTTTTCTTGATGGACGACATACGAATCCAGGTAAGTTAGACAATGTCTGCAGACAGACTAAGAAGAAGTGCAACGAACCATTTTTCATAGATCTCTCTGCCATAGCCCCGTACGGAGTATTTATACGCGCACCAGATAGTCAGAATCATTACAGAAATTTTCACGACAACTTTTATGACCATATGTGCTTGCACACTGTTGAAAAAAAAACGGCAGGAAGTGGAAGATGGAAGCTGCGATGAAAAAATCCGTAAACAGGCGGTGGGTGCTCGAGCCAACGTTTCGACAAGTGGACTTGTCTTCTTCAAGGCTGGAACTTCAAGTTCCAGCCTTGAAGAAGACAAGTCCACTTGTCGAAACGTTGGCTCGAGCACCCACCGCCTGTTTACGGATTTTTTCAGCACACTGTTGAGTACTATGATATTTCACTACAGCCGTTAAAATGAAGCCGTCACCATTTGCTCACCGGAACTCCCTTAATCATGCGCAGCGTTGTAGAGTGTATCTTGGCACAATTATTTCTCTCAAGAGAAAACTTTCATTTTAATGTGTAATTCTATCATTATGTGTGTCGAGATTGAGGAAAAAGGTGCTTTAAGAAAGCTCGACTCTTCACACTAATCATGAGGAGTATAATGATACCCACAAAATAAAAACGTTATTTGTTGTTTCAACATCAGTCTTGTATATTGTACGAAACAAGTACAATGAATGGGAATTGAAAGCGAAGTTTTTGTACAAGTTGGGAATAGGTAAAGTGGTTCCACTTCTTCGTGTACTTCTTCAGAGAAAGCAACGTGCGATAGCGCTGCCTCGATCCGTTGAAACAAGTGGTGGAAACACAAGTATATTTTTAAAATGCCTCATTTTTGATTAATAGTGTGTGGAAATATTTCGCACGAGGGACAGACTTGTAGAATGTGTTTTCCAGCGGTAATATCTTGTGTTCCGAACTTTGTCTTTCTTTCCTTGTTTTTGACCCGCAAGGGTGTGTCTTTTTTTTCTGTGCATCGCAGCGGATTCAAAGTATTTGTGTCTGCATGCACGTACAGTATATCACTTGTTTCACCTTTGCTGAAGTCGAGTGCAAATCTTTGTGTTCATGTACTGTCCGTCTGAAATTCGTTAAACATTTTTTTCTCACTGTGTGTTGGGCAACATGGAACATTTTTCATTCTTACTTTTTTTGACGTTCCTCTTGTATGCTAAACGACGAAGGATATACGGCGTTTTCCGAAGACGCCGTGTTATGCTATTTCTTCATGTGATGAAAGAGGAGAAGAAATATGTTAGTGATTCATGTTACTGAATGTCAGACTTCCAAAGACGGACATATCGCTGCCGTGTCCTTTCAATTTTACGTCTTTGTTTGCAACACTGCTTTTTTTCTTCAGTAATAAGGAAATCACGCACTTTGCAAAGAACGGAACAGAAGAAAAAGAGCTCCGTGTGGATGAAGGCGGAAAATATGGTGCTTTTATGCTTTTGTACCGGCTGGCTCGTTTCTTCGCAAGTCTCCGTGGAGTAGTTCTGGGGTTTGCGCAAAATGGTATACGAGAATTGCGACAAAACAACGCCCGTGAATACGTGAAATGCCGGATTTGGCCGAGCGTGCGTATGCATAAAACGTGCTTTCGGCATTGCAAAGCATTTTTTTTTTTTGGCGTTGAGAAAAACCCACAGAATACGCGCTTACGGCGCTTGCTTCGCATAAGAAGCGAAAACAAGTAAGCAAGCGTTTTATTGCGCAGCAGCATACGGAACGTGTTGACACAACTCATGCCTTCAGGATAAAATTCTGGAAGTGTTTATGCGTCGCCATTTGTTTCGAATGTGCGCTGTGTTGATGCGCAGCTATTTGACTGGTGTATATATTTATATATTCCCTTGTGATAAAACGGCGCAGTGTTTTTTTTCTTTCCAGCATTGGAAGAAGGCTTTTAAGTATTTTATGAAACGAGAGAGAGAGAGAGAAGGCAACACGCACGAAGGCCGCGTAAACGCCGTTCGGCGTATAAGGATTATATTACGTAAGACACATGCGCGCCGCCATATTAGCTGTTAAACAAGTGATTTCTTATTTTTTTATATCGCGACGTGAAATAACAAGATCACGAAGCATCGAATGCACTAGCTCAGCCGTTTTCATACGTATCTGTCTACCGCAGCGCCGTTCCTTTAGTTGGTAACCACTGCTGGGCAGTATCGAAGATACATGTATCTTAGATACTATCTTAGATACTCTTTGGTTATCTTGTATCTGTGTCGCGATACGTCTCGCAAGACGTGTATCAGTATCTGTATTTTTGACACATTGAAGAATGTATCGTGTATATTACGATACAAGATACTGCTATCGCAGCACCACAGGGCGAAACAATTAACGTTGGCTGAACTCCGCTCGCTTCTCAAGCTGGTACTGCTGCCACTGTCACCAAAATAAAACTAAAGGCAGTGGCATATTATTGTATCTTTACGCCAGAGTTTTTCAGCGATGATAGGCGAAGAGTTCTGAGCGTCTCTATTGGTGGAGCAGGGTCACGTGGTGGCGACTGCGTCATCAAGAAAGACAAGCGTGCAAATGTCGATGCTTAGCCGACATTTTCTTTTCCCGTTTCTCTTTTTTTCAGTGGTGTCAATGCCATGGCACTTGGCACTTAGACCTTCCTGTGCCGCATACTCCAATATGTCCGCCATTATTCGCAGACATCCTGATGCCGCTGTAGTGTTGTTATCAATGTTTCTCTTGCGTGGTGCTCCGTTATGATGTCTGAATGATGTAAGAATGGGGCGTTGCTTTGCGTATCGCGGCTTTCAGACATCGGAAATTTCAAGGATTTCAAGGATGTAAGTTTGGCTTACATACAGTGAGATTGACTCATATGCAAATAACATTCTAACAGCTACGGCACCGTGCACCGAGACCGATGCTGGATCTAACAGAACAGGCATCCACCTAACCGAAGTCATGGCCTACGTCTCTCCTTGTATTCAAAGAGTCTTTAAAATCATAGTTTGATTGAAAGCACAAGTTATTTCTTAGCTGTCCTTCTCCATCCCGTACATTACTTATGTCTCTATATTGCTTTTTTTTTCGGTCTGCTTGCTGCATTATGTCTTTAACGTGCTGCCAAGGTAAGCTTTTGCTTTATTCTTAGTATTGGGCTGTCTGCGTCATTTCTGCTACTGTTTGCATACTTATATTCCACTAGAGTTTACTGTTATGTAAAGGCGATGTTTGAGAAAAATATATTGTTGAGAACAATATATGTTGAGAAAATATATAATTAGCCGGGCGTACCTAGAGAATACAGTAACTTGTTCTGCTTACGGCTAAGTAAAATTGCCAAACTGAGTTTTCATTATCATAACCTACATTATTAGGAGCCATCTTAAAGTTGTTAGCAAAGGGATTCGAGAAGCCAAATGCCCCGTTTTTCTCATGAGGGTACCGACGAGCCGTTTTACGCTATTTTCCACAGGCATCAAATGATATTTTCTGTGGTCTTACCTTAAGCGCATAATTGTCATAGCTATTAGGGGTAACCCGCCACGGTGGTCTAGTGGTTATGGTGCTATACTGCTGACCCGAAGCTCGCGGAGGGTGCATTTCGATGGATGGAAAGTGCTAGAGACCAGTGGGCTTAAATTTAAGTTTTAGAACCCCCAGGTGGTTTCCGGAACCCTCCATTACAGCGTTTCTCATAATCATATCGCGGTTTTGGGACTTGAGAGCCCCAACAATTATGCATAATCATATTATTAGCTCCTATATCTATTACTAGATCTTGGAATGGTCGCCTGTATCGTGTTTCTATACTTATTCGCTGTGTTTAATACAGAATCGCTTTTATAGTTTACTTAGATATATTTGTTTTCCCTGTTTAAGCTTCACTAAATTCTTTTGTATGCTATTACTAATCACCAGGTAATCGGAATTATAAGTGCCAATAGTGTGAATAGCGGCGGCGTCCTACGGCACTTCGTACAACTCTACAATACGTCTGAGAGGTTTCTGGGCTCCACGTGTTCTTGGTGACGTACACCTGTCATGTGACCCGCTATGGCGAAAACCGTAATACGTTTGCGGGCAAGGTACAACCTCCACAGCGGTATTTGAACCATCGTGCGGAGGCGTCTTATTGACGTTCTTGTAAGTAGATGGCAACCCGCTAGGTGATCGACAAGCAGAGCAGCGACTTCCACCAATTACAAAAGCGACAAACTAAAACCGCTATCAGCGATGTGTGTAAAGAGCTATCATGTCAAGCTTAGTTTAGCAGTGAAGCTTAGTGAATCTGCTTAGTTTAGCAGTTCTTGTACAATGCACATTTCGATATACTGAATGAAAATGCGTTTGATGTACTTGAAATCATTTGCCACTCGTGTCATGTTAAGACGTTGTAAAGAAGCGCCAGTGAGTTGTCTAGGAATCAAACTGATATAGCTGGAGCTAGAAGTACAAAACTTTTGAGATACCAATAGATATTTCATTCAAGCGAAACAATATTGCCCGCAGTTCATAAATCCCGAAGTGAAAATTTTTGTGTATGGGCCTTTATTCGGATATATAATAACAAGTTTGCGAATGTATCGAAGTATCTTAAACGGACACTAAAGGCAAATAACAATTTATGTCAGAATGAAAGCTCAATGTATGGCAACGTCTAAAGCGGCAATATTATCAACAGCAGTGCCCTACTTACCGAGAAATTAAGCTAAATGTATCACACAATGAGCGCCACGACCGGGACATTTTGGAAATGATCCTCATGACGTGAGAGAGTCCGACTACAATTAATCACTCGTAATCAAACTAGCTGCAATAAAAAAAGAACCTTCCGTGCATCGAGAGACGTAATAAATGCTACTTGTTCGTTTCTGCTTCATTCATGGAAAAAAGAACCTCTTTGGCGTTGCCATTGGAAACGGCGCGCGTGGTTCAAAGGTTCCGTTTTCGCCGAACAGCGCTTCGCCCGGCGCCCTGCTTCGCTCACGCGGTCGCGTCTCAGTGGTACGACGTAGTTGCGGTATCGCGTACTGCCGCGTGTGTTTTGCGCGCTCGTAAAAGTCGCTCTGACAGAAAGTTCGACAAAATGCCGCATGCATGTGATGTTGCCGGATGCCCGAATGATGCACGCCGCCAGTGCACGCCGCCACGCAGTAAAGGCGGACAACGTTGCGTACGGCAACGGTGTTGTGAGAAAGACCGCTTTCAGGTGGGTGATTTGAAGTGCACTAACGCGATGCGGACCACTAAAACGTGATTTTATTTTAAAATAAGCACTCCCTTGGCAGAATAGCAGCACTACGAGGTTTCTGGACCGCTATTTGAACAATCAACGTCGACGTAATATTTGTCTTTAGTGTCCCTTTAAGATACAATTGCAATGTATGGTATCGGATACAATCATTGTTGTAGTATCTTGTATCTGTATCTGAAATACTTCTTGCGTATCGTATCGCGATACAATTCCAAAGTATCTTTGCCCAGCCCTGTTGGTAACGATACAAAAACGCAAGGCTACAGCCAAATAGGGGAACACAGAAGTCCATCCGTAAAATAATCTACATATATAATTTCCCGTGTACAACAATGCAGATAGTTGGCAAGTTGGTACGTGATCGTAGACCAAAAACCATGTACAGAGTCAGTGAATCTGCTCAGTTTAGCAGTTCATGTACAATCCACATTTCGATATACTGACTGAAAATGAGTTTGATGTACTTGAAATCATTTGCCCCTTCGAAAAAGAATCTACATTTGAGGCTCCTACTCACCCGAAAACATCACCGTATTCCTTCAGCCAGCGTCCAAGGCTTTCTATCTGACTCTGAAATGAGAAGACAAGTTCAGATGCAGCTATTGGTGTTCATAGTACACAGCACTAGTGTTCGTACAAAAAAGAAAGAAAGGTATGCAAAATAAACGGAAAATACACAAGAGTACTTTTTATGACACTTTACGGCCCTTTATGATCTGAATTTTCTGTTGTTTTCTAGCCTCAGCTCGTTTACACGAAAACCACGAAACCTGCATACTAAAATTCGTTTACTGCAATCGACACCGAACAATCAATATTAATCGTGACCATATGGCGTCTATACATTTGAAGGCTGGATTCCATATAGTTTATCCGTGCCATGTGCCACGCAACGGAAGGTCCTCGCTACGAACATTTATCACCCGCAAGCCTTCCATTGTCAGCTGTATCGAAATCATACGCTCGAGTCAGTAATGTTGAATTCAAGGTCTCGTTCTGCGTGCCAAGAAAACTGAGATAGATAGATAGATAGATAGATAGATAGATAGATAGATAGATAGATAGATAGATAGATAGATAGATAGATAGATAGATAGATAGATAGATAGATAGATAGATAGATAGACAGACAGACAGACAGACAGACAGACAGACAGACAGACAGACAGACAGACAGACAGATAGATAGATAGATAGATAGATAGATAGATAGATAGATAGATAGATAGATAGATAGATAGACAGACAGACAGACAGACAGACAGACAGACAGACAGACAGATAGATAGATAGATAGATAGATAGATAGATAGATAGATAGATAGATAGATAGATAGATAGATAGATAGACAGACAGACAGACAGACAGACAGACAGACAGACAGACAGACAGACAGACAGTTAGATAGATAGATAGATAGATAGATAGATAGATAGATAGATAGATAGATAGATAGATAGATAGATAGATAGATAGATAGATAGATAGATAGATAGATAGATAGATAGATAGATAGATAGATAGATAGATAGATAGATAGATAGATAGATAGATAGATAGATAGATAGATAGATAGATAGATAGATAGATAGATAGATAGATAGATAGATAGATAGATAGATAGATAGATAGATAGATAGATAGATAGACAGATAGATAGATAGTGATCGCTCAACGGCTTCCGCGGCGGGTGCGTGCCCTTTTTTTCTGCCGGATGTTATACAGCAGCGCTCGCTTACTTTGCCACCATATACCTATATTTAAATGTATCTAGCCGTTCTAATGTCACCATTTACGCGGAAGAGTCAAAGCTGCATTTATATATTGTTCTACGACGCGGTTTCGTCGGGGATCCACTCACCGGTTTCAAGAACTCATCCGTGTTTCCGTTGATCAGACTCCGAAGGGGAGGCGTCGGTACGCCGGTGCCTTCGAAGGCGTTGAAACATTTTTTACGCTCGCTGTAGAAGATATAAATAAATAAATAAATAAATAAATAAATAAATAAATAAATAAATAAATAAATAAATAAATAAATAAACTTCATTTCAAGAATATTTACCAAGAAAATCAATATATATATTTTTTTTCTTCTAGTATTCACTCTAAATTTCCCGTCTGACATCACATAATGATGAAAGAGAAATAACTGACAATAAAAACCCGAACTTCCACGTGCATCAGAAAGGCTAAACCACTAAGGCACTCCAATATAATTAAGTCGAATGACGAATGGAACATGTTACCAGCCGAATTGGTCGACCGCAAGACTGCGGATTCATTCTATGAAGGACTGTGCCCCCGCAATAATGCCTAAATGGCGCTGCGGGTAATGTTCCAAATAAAAAAAAATGTTCCCAGGTTACTTTAAGCGTCACGTAAAAACATTTTCACATAGAAATGGATGTAGTGTTTCCTACTACAGGCTTATCAGGGCGCATGTGCATAGTTATGAAGATGTAAAAACTTTGCAACTGTCCAGCGTACGCACGAGAACGACAGAAACTGATCTCATCGATTGAGCAATATCATAGTAGGCCATTAACCGATGAGGTTGTGTTAGGTCCTTGGCCTGACGTCAGCAGCACAAGTGTGGTTATAGAAGCAGTCGTAGCCTTCGTGCAAGCCACTGGACTGGATGCACGTCTTTAGATTTGCCCCAGCGTCACGAACTATATTCTCATCTCCCTACCTTACCACCTTCATTCATCACTCTTTCGCTCCCCTGTTCCCCCTCCCCAGCGTAGAGTAGCAGGCCAGAGCAAACTATAGCTCAGGCCGACCTCTCTGCCTTTCTGTAAATAAAGTCTCTCTCTCTCTCTCTCTAAAAACTTGCCTTTGTCACGCTAACTCCGGCCATCTTTGACAACCTGCGTTTCTTCAACGCGCACCTACATCTAAGTACACTTGCGTGCGTTCATTTGCCAATTTATCTTGTGTATCGCAATGAGAATTGCTATTGTCTTCGGCTGCTGCCTGCCGCAATGCGGGTGACAGATCCGTGAAACGCTTTTCTTTCTTCGCCCACCCGGTTCGACCTTAGTGCATTGGTGGAAATAAGCGTATCGTATTGCGCTTCAATCGATTGTCCGGCATTCTGAACGAGTCAGCGTGCGCAGATGCGACTATCAACGTTTCTTACAACCCAGTGTCCCTTACCCAAATGTGGATAGCGCTGCGCCATCTTCGTATACCTGATAAGTGCAGTGTTTCCGGGAAGCGCGCGTCGGGGGGGATGCGCGATGATAACGCACGCCTGATTTGATATTAAGGGGGCAAAACACATTACGGGCATGTTCGCTTGAAAGACGTAGGTCAACTGGAGAATTAAGTCGTTGATATAGAACTATTACAATAATATCTGGGGTTTTACGTGCTATAACAATGATATGATTGATGCACACCGTAGTGGAGGGCTCCGGAAATTTCGACCATCTGGCGTTCTTTAACGTCCCTGCACACGGGCCTCTACCATTTCGATGCTATCGAAATGCGACCACCGCTGCCTGGATCGAACCCGCGTCCTTCGAGTCAGCAGCCGAGCGCCATAACGACTCTACCGCCGTGGCAGACATGGCTGGAAACGCTGGCTCTCGCCTTGACTTAGACAACCGACAGTCTTACTTTCGCGAGAGCGTGATAAAAGAGGACAGCGTTACCGTATCGCCCACGTTAGTTGAGTGGAGCATTAGTATATAGGGATAGAGTTCACGTCTCCAAGTTGCGGCTTAGGCCTTCCCTAGCAGCGGATGATGGCGCTCAAAAAACAGCGAATAAAAAAAAAACTGAAAATTCCAACTTGCCTTTTGGCAAGCAACCGTATTCCAGTCTTTTTTTAAACATTAATAATTATTAAATAAACATCAGCTTCGCACTAGCAGCGAAAATTTGTGTTGCGGAATTGTTTACAGCGATTATATTGTAAGGCCCAGAAACCTTCGAAATGGGAAGCGATCTCGCAGGCTCCGCTGAAAGATACTTGGTCGCTGAAGCTGCCTGAAAGTAAACGAAGTCATTTTGCACACTCATTCGCTATGAACGAAGTGAATCCTTCAACAGCAGCGCCAAATTAGGTTCGAAGTGGGCCGCCGAATGCACCGGCATGTTTTACGTAGAGCACGTTAACCACGCAAACGAGGTAACGTTAAATCACTGTACGAAGTGAAATATTCTACAGAAAAGAGATATGAAGAGGACAAGCCAGGAGTCCCTATGGCTTGTCCTATTTTGTAGCTGTCCTTGGTAAAGTTTAGCGCTATTTAAAATAATTGATCATTACCAAATAGCCCGGTGAAATTGTGCGTTGAGATAGCGTTGAATCTGAAAAATAGCGTGCGTACCCTAAACGCCATGCGTTGGGAAATGCGGAGCTGTTTAAAGTGGAGGTTTATCGCTGCGGAGCGTAACACAGCTCCTGGCGGGTATGGCACGTGCCACATAAATTGGGCAAGGTCCACTACTCACCTCTGGTCCATAAAATGTTATTAATTCACAACCTGAAGCAGCTTCGCTGATTTAACGTCGCAAAGACTGGTTAAAAGTGACAGTGGAGGCAAATGTACTATACAGCAAAATAAAGCGATGAAATAACAATACGATGCCACCAGCTTTGCTGCTTAACCAGTCTTCGCGACGGTAAGTCAGTGAAGCTGCTTCAGTTAGTTTTTTTAAACGTCTTTTTTGCTGACATCTAGGAAAAATACACTCACCTGATCAGCCAACGCCCGATGGCGTAGCAGATCAAGACGACCACAGAAACAAACACCGAAGCCGATTCCAGTTCGAACATCGCGAAGTGACCGCTGAATTGGCTCCAGCGCTCAGTTTGCTCAATATTCCAGCGGCACCCGACACGAGCGCGCACCTTTTGGATGTGGCAGAACAGCACGCGGTGTCGAAAGAAAGACTGGTCCGTACCAAAAAAAAAAAAATGAAAGAAAGAAGGAAGGTTAGCTAGAACCGGCGACACACAGCAAGATGATTTCGAAACGGCGCTCAAATTGCGTCTAGAGTGTGCGGAATAATCTGTGCGCCCATTGGCAGCCGGTTTCACAAAAGCTATTGCGGGCGCGTGATCAGTGAGGCAGAGGAGACCCCTGTGAAACGCGTCGTATGAAGAAACGCCGGCTACGCATCCTCTTATCTCACGATATCGCGTACAGAGGGATGCACATGTGGCTTCTTCAGGGTCAGGCGCTCGCACTGTACGCGGCGTCAAACCAACGACCGCTGGAGTGCCGACGTACTGCAAACGATTCATGACCTTCGAGGACGCGGTTGAAGTCGCTGCGGTGACCGGGCCGCGCGGTGACCATGACCTGGAAAACATCGCTTTCCTTTTCGAAGCGCCTTGTGAAAAATTCCCGCCGCGTTCGGTGCAGTTTTTCCTCCCGGTGTCAAGCGCGCGCTCACAAAATAAATAGGTTTGGAATCCTCATTTACACGAATGCGGGAGACATCCATTAGGTGATGCGCGTTGACAAAACAAGAAAGGAGAAGCGGTTACTAGGCAAGACCTGGACGTCCCGATGTGGGATACCTGTGCCCGGGTCATCAAACTGTAGGACACTCAGTAACTGTTTTTACCAATCGCCCAAGCACTCGCTACAGATGACTAACTAGCGAAGTCGCAAAGTCGTAACTTGGGGTCCCGTTGATTATCACTAGTTTAATTCCGACGGTTTATTGCAGTCATTCTTAATTGCTGCTTACGTATGTCCAGAAATCATAATTAGCGTTCACCGCCTGCGTGTCGCCATCTTCATTTTAAGGGGACCAGTGGTGGGCGCTGGGACTTGCACAACTTCTGTAGCACATTCGTGTTTGCCCGCGGACTATTTCTTTAACATTAGCGGACCGGTGATGAGTAGTGGTACTTGCCCAATTTTTGAAGGAAAGAAGTGTTAATTTCAAGGGCTCGTTTTCTTTGTTATACACAATATTAATAAGAACTAACAGACAATAATGCCTTGGCATTATTGTCTGTTAGTTCTCATTAATATTGTGTATAACAAAGAAAACGAGCCCTTGAAATTAACACTTCTTTCCTTCATTCATAGCGAGGGTCTCGTTCTGGCAGACTTGATGCTTTCAGGTAGTATGCGAGGGATTATTGGTCAGCTGCCAGCTCCTAATAAGTTCACGTGCTACGTGACACCAACAAGGCAGAAAAAGAGTGTTCCACACTCGCCGTCATGGCTACTGGCGGCGCTGACTGACGCTCCCACGTTTAAAATGCACACATATACCCTATAAAGTGGACGGGGGGATGGCCGCCGCGGTAGCTCAGTTGGTAGAGCATCGGACGCGTTATTCGAAGGTCGCATGTTCGGTCCCTGCCCGCGGCAAGCTATCTTTTCGTCCACTTTTCTTTTTTCACAATTACCTTACATTATTACTAAAAACTTTCCTTGGCATTATTGTCGGTTAGTTCTCATTAATATTGCGCAATTTTCGTACCACGTACGCACTAGAAGTTTTTGCGCGCATATAGGACGGTAGAATTTTGGTCGCGCCTAGCTAAATACATCTTCGCTGCCATGCGCGACGAAGAAAAAGCTCTATAACGGAGGAATTAGCCGGCTAGGGTTCTCCGCGTAAGCTCACCTGTATAGAAACCCACCGTAGTGTCGCCCTGCTAACCTTTAGGGCGTAGGTTCAAATTCCGGACACGGTGGCCGCACCCCGTACTTCGATAGGGAGGAAATGCAAATAACACTCGCGTGCTGAGATATAGGCGCACGATAAGGAACTAGAGGGTGGTCTAACTAAACCGCAGTCTCTCACAAAGGCACGTCTCGTAATCATGTGGTTGTTTTGACACGTAAATTCCTAGCAATTCTGCGAAACGAGTGCTTTAACCCTTTCAGACGCAACCTTTGAAGAATTCCATGTAAAAGTGTCAAATCGATACAATGTTATTCCAAGGGCCTCGGTATTCCATTGCAGCAAAAATAATGTCCTAATACTTTAATTTATCTCTGTTATAAGAATTAACCCTATTTAAATTGAATGAAATATAGGGTCATTCCACGCCAAACGTCCCAGACATTGCGCTCGACCCTCTCCAATTGTATTGTAAAATATTGTGGACGTTCATATCAGTGCACTATTTGCCCTCGGAAAGTATTTTTTGGAAAAAAAAATTTCTTGTCTGTTACAGTGATTTGAATTTTGCCGTAGTGGGTGAAACATAGGTTGCGAAAAAATACTCTAAAAATACAATACTTTACGGAACGCCTTAAATATCTGCTGTTTACTTGGAAAGGAATGACACTATCTTATTATCACCCACTGACGACCACTACTTTGTCTCACGATGTGCTTTGTGGTGAAGCAATGCTGCAATTCTGCGCCCATTTTGATTATTTTTTAAAAATTCTACGTATATTGCAGACAAAATAGGACTATATCACATGGCTGGATAGTTGGCAGTAAGCGTGTCAAAAAAATATTGAAGTCGATGACGTAGTAGTTTCGAAGTGGAAGGGGCGCAAACATTGAAAAATGTGTGAGAAGCTCCACGTTCAGCACATGTAGAGTAGTGATGCAGTCCAAGTAAAAATGCACGCTTGGTGTCGTTGGGAAGAGTAAACAAAGGAGATTTATTTGTGAAAGTTTCATCGGAGTGTTTTTTGTTTTTGGTGAGGAACAAAAATTTATGTTGAGCGTTCGCGGCGTGCCTGGGCGCGGGCCCGTAAGTCCGCTTCACTGCGCCGCCAGTGTTCCTTGGGGCAACGGAAGTATGCAGCGCCCACGCGGGTGGCACGATCGTGTGCTGCTGTGAGTTTTCACGTTTCGACACGCATTCTTCGGCTTTCCGCAGTGCCGCCGACGAAGTGTCAGGGAAAATGAGTGATGGTTCGTTTAAAATATATTATTATATAATAAAAGTGGCTAACAGGCACCGGGAATACACAATTATAATTATTTTTTATGGGCAGCTCGCTTGAACGTGACTCGCGCCATTCGTGCCTCGGAGCCGAATGGTGCTACGTATTCTAACGCTCGGATCTTCGGCAGAGGTGAACTTTGCTCCGGTGATCGCGTCGCCGAGCGAGCACACGGCACTCGAAGGTTCGTCTTTCGGCCGCATCCCTTGGCAGCGCGTAAGATAAACATTGCGAATGGTGAGTATACTGCTATCGTGTCATATTTTAGACGGAGAGCCTGTACAACGGAAACCGAAAGCGATAAATATACAAAAGGACGAAGCCGCCTTTAAGGTGGCTTCGTCCTTTTAAATGTCTATCGCCTTCGCTTAGTAATCGCAAGGCGATTAGTAAGATGAAAGCATCGCATGCAGCGTGGCAGAAAGTTGAGCTCTATGCAAGGTTTGAGTCTACAGTCTCCCTCAAAGGTACGCGCACGTTTCACCTTTTCGTGCCATCATCACTGACCACTCTTAATGCCGGGCTCACCACCTACTCAGCAACACAGGCATTTCAAGTGGCGAAGACCATACGTCGGCAACGGAAGTAAGAACTGCAACCTCCGCAGAGATCGAAAACACAACCCAAGCTCTGCGTCTGTCGTACGTGTGCATACAGTGACGTGACAATGAAATCGTGCTCTGCTCCGACTACTAACCGGCAGCCTTTAGTGCCCTTCCGAAACATTCTGCCAGCCATATACACTGTTTGCAAGTTTTCAACAACGTGAGAACTCACAGCAGCACACGATCGCGCCACCCGCGTGGGCGCTGCATACTTCCGTTGCCCCAAGGAACACTGGCGGTGCAGTGAAGTGGACTTACGGGCCCGCGCCCAGGCACGCCGCGAACGCTCAACATAAATTTTTGTTTCTCGCCAAAGACAAAAAACGCTCCGATGAAACTTTCACAAATCAATCTCCTTTGTTTACTCTTCCCAACGAGACCAAGCGTGCATTTTTACTTAAAATACATCACCACTCTACATGTGCCTGAACGTGGAGCATTTCACACATTTTTCAATGTTTGCGCCCCTTCCACTTCGAAACTACTAGGTCATCGACTTCAATACTTTTTTGACATGCTTACTGCCAACTATACAGCCATGTGATATAGTCCTATTTTGTCTGTAATATTCGCAGAATTTTTAAAAAATAATCAAAATGGGCGCAAAATTGCAGCATTGCTTCACCACAAAGCACATCGTGAGACCAAGTAGTGGTCGTCAATAGGTGATAATAAGATAGTGCCATTCCTTTTCAAGTAAACAGCAGATATTTAAGGCGTTCCATAAAGTATTGTATTTTTTAGAGTATTTTTCGCAACCTATGTTTCACCCACTACGGCAAAATTCAAATCACTGTAACAGACAAGAAAAAATTTTTTTCCTAAAAATACTTTCCGAGGGCAAATAGTGCACTGATATGAACGTCCACAATTTTTTACAATACAATTGGAGAGGGTCGAGCGCAATGTCTGGGACGTTTGGCGTGGAATGACCCTATATATATATTTATTCTGAAGTCACTCGTGCTCTGTTTTTTCATAAATAGAATGAAACTCCAGGCTAGAAATATAATGCAAATGCGTTTCCGCTTATGTCCATTTTGATCAAAGAAAAACTATGCTTTTGACCTGGCTAGCGGGAAGCGGCACGTCGAGCGAATCCTCTAACATGGTAGTGCCTTCAGCTAAGTGATCATATGCAAAAGTACACGGCAACATGATTTTAAATGTAGAAAAATTTAATATGCAGGACGTTCAGTTCATCCAAAGGTCAAGGTATCTTGCTCTTTCTTAGCCCCTAGTCGATACAGATAGCGAAAACAAGTGGAGTACACAATTGTGTACATAGCGTGTCAAAGGGTTAAAGCTATCGCGCTAAAACCACTTGTTTTCTTCGAGCCCTAGGCAGTTAGGGTAATCTGGTCTCCGGCGGGCCTCAAAATCGTATCATGGTCGAGCCGCGTAAAACCCTAGGGCTTCGTTCCGTTTTTACCACCTACATTTATGAACTGAACTCATTAAGCTTGAATGGCAGCATGCCTTTAGTGAGAACTAACCGACAATAATGCCAAGGAAAGTATAGGGGATGTTATTTGTAGTAATTAGGATATAAATGTGTCGAAAGTAATGTGGACGAAAAGACACCTTGCCGCCGGCAGGGAGCGAACCTGCGACCTTCGAATAACGTGTCCGATGCTCTACCACTGAGCTACGGCGGCGATCATCCCCCCGTCCACTTTATAATGTATACATGTGAGTTTAAACCTGGGAGTCTTAGTCAGCGCCGATAGTCTATAGTCTGTCTAAAAATGTTTGCAGTGGCTTAGCTCGGCTATGCCAGTATAACGTAGCGTTAGCAAAGGTTCTGCTGATTGTTCTTAGCTTTACTGATTGTCTAGGATTAGCTTGATTATCATGCTTACTGCTGCTCCAATAACACACACATGGCATACATATATTATGTGGCACATGTATATTTATTTTGCCAGGCAACTACTTCGGGATCCGAGGAGTTAAGTTTCTTCGCTCTTCGGCGCCGTTGAGCAGCATTTGCGCTCTCCTTCTCCATGGCGCTACCACACTGGCAAACGCCAGTCAGAGGCGCTATCAAGCGGCTCCAGCGCAGTGTCAGACGCCCCTCCGCCTGTCTATGCCAGTGGTTCACTGCCAGGGGAGAAATTGGCTCTACGCAATTCGGCCCGGCCAATAGCAGGAATCCCTCCCTTCCGGTCTTTTAGCAATCTGGCTGTCTGCTCCTGCTCTGTACTTCTCAGTCATGCCGGAAAGACACTCAGGAGTGTGTTGATTCGACAGTGGACACATGACTCACTCTGCAGAACACGGGAGTGCGAGCCGTGCGGGACAAAGCAGGCTATTTTCAAATGTTGGCGCCTCTGTGCCATCTTGAGCAATAACATTTTTGTTTTCCTGTCGTAGATAGAGGTCGCGCACGTATTCGTTTGAAATTATCTGCATTTATGTGAAAATTTATTGTGCCTATATTTACGATTTTGGAAGCCTAAAACATTGTTTTGCCTGCCTATTTTTGGCGCCTAAAAGCAGCTTTTTCAGTGCCTAAAAATCCGGCCTCTAGTTATAAATATTACAGCGTGATCTTCACGCCTTATAGTTGCGTCGCACTCTACAGGTGATTAGTGGGGTGCTTGCGATTCAGTAGTTTCAGCACTGTACAGAGAGAGAGAGAATAAACGTCTCCTTTGAGCAAGCGCACTGTGCGCCCAAGGTGGGCGGCCTCCTTACTCCAGGTACACCCGCGGGCCTTTGCCATCTCTCGTGCCCGTTGAAGCAGGCTTCGCTGATTCTTCAGGTCTGGGTCCGATAGCTTGGCCTCCCACTGCTCTTCGGTTAGTGTAGCGGTGCTAGGGTTTTGTACGCATCCCCACATCATATGGCATAGAGTGTCCGGGACATTACAGTACTTGCAGATGTACGAGTGCTCAGTCGATGAGATATGGTGAAGTAATATACCGTGAACGTAAGTGTTTGTTTGCTACTTCCTCAGGGTTTCTGCCTCTTCCCTAGTTAGGCTGGGGTGAGCTGGCGGATAAGTTATTCGGCCTAGCCTGTAGCGCTGTAAGATGTCGCTGTACTTTTTGGGTACATCGTCTTTCCTCCTAAGTGCGTCCTGCGGGTAGGAACTAATACGGCGAACTGGGCGAGTTGGTGTACTAACATTTTCGGGAAAATGTACAGCGTGGCACGGACGAAGGACAAGAAACGCACAACACGAGCGCTGAAAAAAAAAAAAGAGGGTGACCTTATTTTTAGGTCTGGCTGTCCCATGCCGCCAATTTCCCACAAGGTGGGTGCCCTCCCAAGCGACTTTGAACTTCGTTCTGCCGAGCACCAGGCCGGAAGTGCGCTTGTCCCTATTTTACCGGCAGGTACCCGGCGGCAGCAATTCTCTGCCTCCCACAGCAGAGGCGGATGCTCAACTATTTCACCAAGGCTGTGGTGGGTTAAGGTGCGCCCAGGGGTCTTTGCAGAACCTTATGGGGCCACCTTTCGAGATGAGTACCCATTAACAACCGAGCGCCACGTAGGTGTACTCCTCTACCCCTTTAGAAAAAAAACACCAGGCCTGCGCTGAAACCGCAGCACAGTCACAGCGAATGCTGGAAGAGCGGCGTTTCTAGAGCCCGTTGTAAGCTCTCTTGGGGCTACAATACAAGTACACTAGAAAGGTACCCACTACGCCATAAATCACACTTTTCGTGAAGTTGGGAAGCAGCTACTAAGCCATTATTCGTCATTCAGCGGAGAAGCGAGGCACCAGCTACACGTCTGTAAGGCATTATGTGCACTTTGTTGACGCGACGACTGATGACGATGAAGAATTATGACTCAGCTCTTTGTAATGGGTTGGAAGCTTTAAACGGCCCACCAGTTATGTAATTTGCATTGGGTGAAGCCCGGTCGCTATTTCCCTCTCCCGTCATGCTGTATAACATACGTTGACGTGGGAGAGGGGGGCGAAGAACTTACTGAGACCCCGAGGAAATGCATCATGCGCTTATGGACTTCCTTGGCCACCAATACAAGTGCACTTGCGAGGAACCCACTACGCTATAAATCATTGTAATTTTACTGAGACCCCGAGGAAATGGATCATGCGCGTATGGGCTTCCTTGGTAACCAATACAAGTGAACTTGCGAGGAGCTCACTATGCTATAAATCATTCTAATTTTACTGAGACCCCGATGAAATGGATCATGCGCTTATGGGCTTCCTTGGCTACCAATACGTGCACTTGCGAGGAGATCACTACGCTATAAATCATTCTAATTTTTGAGAAGTAGGGCAGCAGGCACTGTGCCATTTTTCGTCATTCTACGGAGAGCCGTGGTATCTGCTAAACGCATGTAAGGCATAATGCGCACTTTGTTGATGCTGTGACTGATGACGATGAAGAAATATGGCAGAGCCTTTTGTAATGGGTTGGAAGCATTCAACAACCTACTCGTTGCGCAATTCGCATTGTGTGACGCCTGGTTACAGAATTCGCGTTGTGCGACGCTTGGTTTTTATTTTACTCTTCTACCACGCTATATTGCATATGCTAATGTGGTTCCTTCCCGACATGAACCCTGTATAGGACCTTTTTGCGAAGCAGTTTCAAGCA
Organism: Rhipicephalus sanguineus; assembly: GCF_013339695.2. Lineage (NCBI taxonomy): Eukaryota > Metazoa > Arthropoda > Arachnida > Ixodida > Ixodidae > Rhipicephalus > Rhipicephalus sanguineus. The sequence continues at coordinate 124,203,057 of NC_051182.1, forward strand.
GAGGCATGGCTCAGAGGTTGAATACTGGGCTCGCACGCAGAGGGCCCAGGTTCGAACCTCGTTCCATCCTGGAAATTTTTTCTTATTTCGTTTTTTTTTCTTGTTTCGAGCGATACTGGTTACGGACACCGGCGGCGGCGGCGGCAGCGGCGGCGGCGGCGGCGGACAACTACTGCGCCAAAAACGGCCGGTGAAATGATCTCATAACAGCTTTCGCTGTAAAACCGGTGGGTTCCCGGTCGGCACTGGAGTCGAACCCGGTACCCTCCCGCATGGGAAGCGGACGCTCAACCATGCAGCCACCGCTGCGGTAAGCCACTGCCTGCGGGAAGGCTAGGTGAACATGAGCTCAGGTGGAAGCGTCGGCTGCCTCATTTCCCATCAGGGACTCGTGACCCGGAGTCCAAATGATGTATACAGGTGCCCCAAAAGTAAAATTTAGCACGCGAGCTGTGGCCAAGCTGTTCAAAACCGCCTGCTAGCGCGCTCTATCAGCACGTGCGCTGCAGATAGCGAGAGTGCGTCGGCATATCCGGCTGACCCGTCCAGATATTCTTATGCTCGCCTTCTCGCCGGCTCTAGCCAAGCCGCACTGATTCCATCACGGCTTGTCAGGGGCGAAAGCGGAGGCATTCCTTGCGATGCAGAAAGCGCACACCTCCGCAGATTTCTTCACGACGCGGGCAAACAAATGCATAAAGCATTGACAGCGCCCCCGACGAGCAGTGATGGTAGCAGCGCGCCTTCGCTCGATCCTGCGAGAAGGACAGCATCAGAATATCGGGATGCGTCAGCCGGATATGCTGACGTACTCTCGCAATCTACAGTGCATCTGCCGATAGAGCGCGCTGGCATGCAGTTTAGGCTAGAGTTACTGTATATGCTACCTTTAGGTAGCATATACAGTAACTCTAGTTTAGGCCAGTTTGGCCGCAACTCGCATGCTCCGTTTTACTTTTGGGGCACCTGTACGTTTCTGGTAGGTTCTTCTTTGCTGTAGCTGTGAGTATTCCTAAGGCTTGCCTAGAAATTCTTACTTTCTGAAAATTTCGACAAGCTGCTTGAGAATCGGTTAGTATCATTGCTTCCTCAGCACAGGTTGAGATGGCCAGGGCTATGGCTGTTTCATCAGAGGGAAATGAAAAAAAAAATAGAACGGAGAGAATTGTAGTTGCATTATTTGAATGAAAAAAAAATAATAGTTCGTTCTGCTATAATCCCCGGCCGAGGTTGATTATGTAAATATGTATTCGCTCGCGCATGTGCAGTAACATTTTTGTAAACCATTAATTGGCAAGAGCTATATCGCTAACTGGGGACGAGGGAGAAAGTAAGAAAAAGGACGAGCGCTATCCTCGTGTGTTACTTTAGCGTTCGTCCTGGTGTGTTACTTTGTTCCTCATTCCTATAGTTCGCGCTATTGCACTTGCCAAAGCCGCCACTCTTTTAATCATTAATTAGAATGACGACTGGTTTCCGCTTTGTTTACAGCCAAGCGTCCATGTAGGAAATGGTCGTGAAGCAATGGTACAATACACGAACCTTCGCTGGCCTTAGATTACATTTCATTGAAAGGCAGTCTTTATGTGAGAAACCGTTGTCAAGCTGAAAACAGTATTTCTTAGGTACTAGATTCGGGGATGGTCAAATAATCTAATTAGTGTGATCCGCGCAAATTAAACTATCTGGCATTTCCTGAATCACTTGCTTGGTAGAGGTTATTCAAGGCGCTATTGTTTGGTGATCTAGATCTTGTCAAAATGACCGGCGAGCTCGTTTTTAGTTGATCCTACTTCATGCCCTTCCTATGGATTGTTGCTGCAACGAAGCCTAAAGTGGCTATGTCCTGGCGGAACGCGTCTGCGGACACAAGGCGCGTAGAACAACAATTTTCGGAGAGACGTGTAACTCGGCTAGTACAGCTTTTCTACGTCGAAAAAAAAAATGGACATGCCGTAAACGTAGAGGTGCATGAATTCGCCGACATGTCAAAATGAGGTGAACAAGTTTGTCGCAAGGACAAGACCACTTGCATAAAAAACGAATGACATGCCATGTTTGCCCATTCGAACAACAGCAGCTGGGCTTTCTTATGTACCACAGGATTTCACTTTGAGACAGCCATTGGGCGCGGTTGATAAGATGGTACACATCATGCACAAGAGAAACACTGGGATATATTTCAGTGTATGTGTCTTCGCTCAATATAATAAATAATGATAGTATGTAAATTCTGTATATCAGTATTCGCTATACCAGACAGACAATCGTCCCAGCTACGCTCTTCCATTCTCACTGCAGTGGAAGGGCTCCGAATTTTCGTTGTGCTTGCATTTTCTCTGTAGGACACGCATGAAAGCAAAGAAGCTGACCCATGCACTCTTTGCGCACTTCATTCGCGTGTTGTACTCAACTCAATTATCTCGCCAAATCAGAGTTGCTCTCTGAGGGAAGAGCTTACTCTTGAGGGCTCATTTAAGAATGAAGAAGAACCGTGCTAGAAAAGCGTTGAGAAACTGCTTCTTGTTCCAGCGTGCGTTAAGCTTTTTCGGTGTGTTTGCGTTGCACGAGCAACCAATTAGGCCCAAGGAGCAGCCACTCGAACAAAAGGAGAACCCTTGGTCGCAGACTCTCGTTTTCTTTCCGGCTTAGTAAATGTTAATACGTTACTTAACTAATTAGCTGCCAGAGGGTCTGACTTTCAGCCTGCACGCTTAAAAAAAAAGCCGGCATATTCGCCAACTAAATACTAGCCGTTTACTACTCATGAAACACTTGCCATTACGTCATGCAGTCAAGGTAGTGAAATGTGGGTTAGTGAGACTCCCTGCCTGGTTAGTAATGGAATAACACGAAATCGAATGATTAGTTCGTTACTAAGTTGTTAGTAACCGCACTAGCAACTTAGCAGCCGTATTAAAACTAGCGAACTAGAATTAGCCAACTAGAGGTTTTTGCCTGTTTTGTTTTTATGTGCGTGCGCATTACCGTATCAAGTTGACTCTATTACAAAACACATATAGATTAAATAAAAAACTAAATGGCACGGCATTTCGCTAATTAATAGCCGTGAGTCACTAAGTAATTAGCATGGTAAGAACACATAAGAGCAACGCACCCAGTGGCATTAACGAACCCCAAACGAGAAAAATACTCGCGACAACAAAGAATACCAACACTTCTACGTACTTCATATCTACTCTAACAGCACATTGAAGGCTGTTTATGCTCCTATTTCGGCATAGCACACCGTGAACCGGTTAGCAGCTATAGCATTTAGAAGATTAATCGGTGTTCTGTACCCATTATTTTGTGCCCCACTATTCGATTATACCGGGTGCTTCAAGAAATGCGTCCGAAGTCCTAAAAAATCACGAAAAGTGCGATACTTGCTCGCTGCCTTCATAATTGCTTTTTCTGAAGCGGAAGGCATCTTAAGATGATTAAAGACATCATTTCGAAAAGTAATTAAGAAAGTTGAAGTAATGACTTTTTAATTAGTTGAGTTAGGTGGTTAGTCAAATGGGAGAATCGAAGTTCATGCGAAGAATCCATCCCAGCTTTGATATATAGAAAAAGCGGCCTCTAGTAATTATTGTGGGCTAATTAAATTCAGCCAAATTGAAAGGCTTTCGCTGCTCAACTTGGAACACCTCCAGAAATATCGCCGAAATATTTTATGTTTGCATTATTTTCGCTTTTGACACTGCTGTGTGGATGAATATCTCAGTAAATAATACTTACTCAACGGAACTTATATTTCGCATTAAAGTATTTTCATACCAATGAAGTTTGTAAGTCTTACGAGGAAAAATCCCGAATTTGAGAAAATAGTCATATTGCTTCCGCATTGAGGCGTTAATTACACCGCGCGGTGCTCGAATGAAAAAATTATTTTATACCGCAATTTAAGGCAAATAAAGAGTTTTTCTTGTATGGTAATTTTTAACATTACATTTTTTTGTTGTTTTAAGCAAGAAAAAAATTAGAACTTCCGTATTGACGGGTATATCTAGTTTTGTTTATACGACAGCTTCATAAATGAAGTTCCCTGTTGCCGTCAATGGGGAAACTCAAAAATTATTTCTTGCTTAAAAAAAGAAATAAAATTATAAAACCTGCAATATAAGAAGAATGAATTTTTCTGGTTCCGATTCAGGCATAAAACTGATTTTTAAGTGGAGCACCACGCAGTGTACATTGGGGTCTCCATGGGGACTAAAATAAAGATTATCTGCAATTTGTGTTTTTTTTTCTCGTAAGATTTACAATCTTCAGTGGTCGGAAAATGTTTTAACGCGAAATATACCTCAACACCATCTGCAAGTAACGTGTACCCGCTGCCGTAGATTATCAGGCTTAGGTGCAGATGACGTCATACGAGATTCTGAGATGAGTCATACGAGATTTGATGTGACTTCAGCATGAAGCCACGGAATGCCGGAATATGTGACGTGGTCATGACATATGGCGAACTAATCACATGACAGCCTCGCTTGGTCAAAGTGGGCGGATCATTTTCGGTGGTGCAGCACCACCTGAGGAGTAGAAAACTTCAGGGTTGGGGGAAGGGGTGCATCAATAACCGAACGAGAAGAAAAAATTACAGCATATCCACGGGTGAATGATGAAGAGCTTGGGCGAAGCTCCTGAAGCAATCATGGTCTCGGGATCGGCTTCTCGTTGAGCCCGTTTCGCAGCGGCGTCCTTGGCGCGCACCGTCTCGGGATGCGCCTGGCTGCCGCCAAACGAGCGCCCGCCGCTGCGCATCGTTCATGCTCCACCAACGATCCGACACGTACGGCGACGATCCAGGGGAATGAGAGAGGCGCTCGCCCCCGCGCATCCCCGCGCAGCCCGCGCAGCAGCCAATCGGAGAGCAGCGGCACTTCTAGCGCCATCTAGTGTTGATTCACACAAGCGCCATATTGCATACAATTCTATTGGACCAACGCCATCTAGGAAATGATACGAGAAATGGTGATGACGACACGGATTGTGTACAGCGCCATCTAGAATATCGTCCTGAACTGCAGTTTGTATGTACTTCTATGAGACAGCGCCATCTGCCGTTTACGCTGGACAGAGATACTGCCGTTGACACCGGACAACGGAGACGTGACAAGGTTAGACTAAGAGGAGCTACGCCCCTAAAACAGAAAGAAAAAGCCTGTCGTCTTCGAGTGGTCTCGGGTCAATGCATTAGGCACCCTGCGAGGTTTTAGTAGTATCATGGCCAAGACTGGTTGCGGTGCCATCGAGCAACACTGTGTTTTCCTGTATTCGCGTGCCGGGTCGCATATCCGACACGGACGTGTGATGTCGTCGCCAGTGTGCCCCATTGTGTTGCCACTTCAGGCAAGTAATAATTGCGACGCTATGAGCGATCAAAGTGGCATCCACCGATACATTCTCTGGTCGGCTGACCGCAGGTGCCGTTGACGTGCCATGGGAAATATTTGTGACGAAACTTGTATAAAGGTGTGTCGCGACATAACATTGCCAGGAAACCTGGCAGGTCATTTCTCCCACATATGCGGATTACGTGTGATGCTTGATACTTTTCTTTTGTTTCTTTGACGACGCTTGGTGCTTAGCTCCGTGCATCATCGGTATAGATATCGTTGCCAACACTCGTTGCTGTGTCATCGAGCTACGCATTGCTTTCCTGTAATCGCGTCCAGGGACCGTATATCCGACACGGATGTGCGATATCGCCTGCAGTGTGCTCCATTGTGTTGGCTCTTCACACAAGGGGTAATTGTGTTGCTAACAGTGATCAGAACTGGTATCGAGGGATATATTGTCTGGTCGGCTGGCCTCGGCTGTCCTTGAGGTGTTCAGGGCAACATTCGCGAGTGACCTTACAACTCACTCTATTGCTTGTCTAATCTCAAGGTATATGCTACTGATAAATGTGCGCAGCGCATCGACCTTTAACTGGGCAGTGTATATACCGTAAGATGAAGCGTATATTGCTCGGATTTTGATAATTGGGAGGAGAACAGTTTACACATGCTATATATATAATATATATATATATATATTATATATATATATATATATATATATATATATATATATATAATATATATATATAATATATATATATATAGATATATATATATATATATATATATATATATATATGTGTGTGATGTGTGTGTGTGTGTGTGTTGTGTGTGTGTGTGTGTGTGTGTGTGTGTGTGTGTGTGTGTGTGTGTGTTCGAAAAATTTCAGTGTACCTGACGTACCAAAATTAACCTGCACGTTGGTTTTATAACACTCAGTAAATAACTGCATAGTTACCTTACTCTGCCCGTCGCAAACGACGATATATTACCGCTGAGTTCGCAAAACCTGTCCACTGTGCCTTTGAGGGAACGAACTTGAGGGGTGACATATGGCTTCGAGATACTGGTTGCCAAAGTGTGCGACCAAAACGCTGTGCCTTTCAGTTCACAGTTCTCATGAAATGGAACAGAAGCCCGTTTTCGAGGCAAGTTAGGCGGCGCCTTTCTCCGACATCCGTGCAGCCTTCAGATTATTTCTAAGGAGGCGTGCTTTCCAACATCACCTAATGCGATTTGTAAGTTGCATTATGTGCAGGTGTACATAATTAATTAAAAATATGATGAGTCGGTTTAATTATACAATTGCGAACCAAAGTTACATTTACTCTGCCAAAGAAACTGTACCCCTAATTATCTATGCTCGGATAGAACTTTAGAAGTCCATGGTATTCCCTCCTCAAAGGCGGACACACGCAAATCTGCACCAATGGGCGCCCCCTATAGACGGACATCATCAGCCGGACAGCCGGAGAACCCCCGCCTTCGCAGGACAGCGCCTTGTGCATGGGCGAGACTATTAATTTAGTCGCGGAGGCGATCGCCACCGCGCTTCGGTCTTCTGGCGGGGCCTCTCCAGAAATTCTTAAACTGTATCCGACTAATATATGGGGCGCCAAGCCTGCCCCTTTCCCTTACTTAGTCAGACCCGTCCCGTCATAGCTTGAAGTGCAGTGTTATAGGCTACAATTTTTCATGATAATTGCGACCAATGACACCTGATGTAATCTACGAACTGTTTACTTTCCACCTCCGCGGACGGAAAGCCGAGGATCAAACTCAGGCCGTTCCGAGAATCACATCATGCCTTCATTTGCATTTCGTTTGCAGTGTTTTTGTTGCAGCATCCACCAAGACTTCAGTGACATCATTTCCGTCATGGAAGTGACGTCGGTGAAATGTACATGAACAGATGACAAGGTAAACAAGAAGCAAAAATTTATTGACTTGAATGACCTAGGGATCAAACTCATGACCTCTCGGCGAGCAACGACATATGCCCAGCGCTATACGCGCTGCGCCACAGTCTCAAATGAAGGCTGCTTTTATAAAAGCGCATATCATATCTCTCACACCTCCCTCCGTCAGTCATCGTTTGAGAGGCGATGTCGCCATCCAGAAACGGTGACGTGAACTACTGTATCTTGACACTACGAGTACCGGCAGGGTATGCTTCGGTAGCTTCAGCGCAACAGAGGCTTTCGATGCATTATTGTAGGAAACACTGCGGTCAGTGCAATGCACCGTGCGCGATGGCTCCGTTTTGCTGACTGCGCAGTACGTGCTTTGCCTTCTGCGTAGTGTTAGCGTGACGAATCGTCGACAGAGTAGTGCAAACTACATGTGCCGCAACGGCGTTTCTCTGCCGCCTACTGGTTCGAGTGCGACAAGCGCTGGCTAATAAAACTGCTGGTGATAAGTGGCACAGAAAGGCAATGACGTCCACAGGCGATTGTCGCGCAGTTAGTGCTTTGGTGCAGCGAGAGAGACGCCAGCGGTTAGCGGAGCGCCTACCCGCGTTCACGCTTCAAGATACGAGCTTTTCCTGTAGCCTTTATGAAGCCCTTCGTGGTATATACATGAACACAGTCCCAGGTTACCCTAGTACTGGAGCGCACGCCCTGCCGTTCCTCTCCTCACGACGACGCTTTAAAGTAGTGCATATCGAGTACTAGTGTTTATTATGGACAATTGTTGACGCCATCTTGTTTGCGCATGGTTCATCCTATGCTCTGTACTGGCGTATGTTAACTACTTCAGCTACCTCAGGGGTTAAGTCATGAACGTTAGTCGTCGGGATGGAGATGTGCTCCTATAGGCGTCAAACGTAGCTGCACCCACGGCCAACGTACTATAGCTGCCAAACACCAATAGACTTTGAGCAAGTTTCATACATGAATGGACAATAACGAGTCAACTACTCCTGTGAAGACAGGCTTCACTTCGCGTTATAACGATTCCTGTGACGGAAGGATGAACCATGTCTTTTTGCATCCATGTGAAGCTTGTCCTCCTTCGCATTCCAACCGACGGGCGTAGGGGACACTAAATCGTTTACCTTTATTCCAAACGAGCACACAAACGATACAGTTTATCCTGTTGCTGTTTGTCGAATGCAACTTGAACATGTAGGGACAGTTGCCGCTTTCTCATAGTAAGTAGGTAGGAATGTTAAGTCTTCTATGCTTTTTCTAAGCACATCCAACCTGGCAGTGTTGCCTATGTGAAGAACCGTGATAATATAAATATCAGAAATTAATAAGCGCCAGAACCACGTGACAAGTGACAGGGATTCAAAGCGGCGTTCTCGAGCTTAGCCGCGCAACAACGCCGGGTTCGTGGAGTCATGCACCAGAATGTATTCATCAACTGAGTATATCACCCTATATCACAGCAATGGTGAACTGCTGAAAATGTCGCATTAAGGCCATGAGGGTGTGCAGGTGCGGTCTTAAATTGTCATACATAGCTTTGAGCACGACAATGCCATGTTTACATATGAACGCTGGGATAAGTGGGACGAAGCTTTTGCCCTGCAATGGACATTACATAAACTTAAATGATGCATGAATGATGAATGCAAGGGGGTTTACGCTTGTCGATAATGGTATTGGCATGAACCTATCTTGTCACATCCGATGGCAACTGTGACAGTGATGTATACTAGCGGCGCTCATAAGACCTCATGTAGTAAATGTTTCTGTGTTTGTCTAATGTGGCTTTTACATGTCGGGACATCTTGCCGCTTTCCCATAGCAAAGTACGTGAAAATCTCGAGCCGTCCCGCTTTTTTTCTAAGCACCACCCACCTGAAGATGTTGCAACTGCAAAGAACCGTATTAATAATTATTCAGAGGTTGCAAGCGACAGAATCATGTGATGACCATGCTGTCATACGGCCTGATGTCTTAAGACATTTTGTCATGATACCTTATGTATTTATGTGCAGTCATGCATATGGCTGAATTTTTAGGCTTATACAGGCATAGTATTAAGTGGAATATAAATTTTGTCCACTCGTACCATGGGTGTTGAACTGATAACACACTCAAGGGATAAAAATTCATACGCTCGCAAGCCGGGCAAAATGAATATGAAGATTCTAAGTGTACAATTTTTCATTCCTTTATAATTTATTCTTCGATATTATTATATGCTTCAACATGTACCTAAGAATACAGTAAGATTGCCAGTTGATCCACTTTTCTTTCTTTTGGAGGTGATTAGCGAACTCAGTGTGATTGGCAATTTGTGGTATAGGACTGTAATTGCTGGTGAGACGTTCTATATTTAATTATAGTTATTATGCAGTGTTGCACGTAATTTGTGTAATTATAAGAAACGACTCAACTAGACGGCAACGTGCGTTCCTCGAAGATTCGCATCCTTTGAAAACAGTGCACCACGAAGCAGGAGTTCAAAAGCTGCTACAAGGAGTTCAAAAACTGATAGAAGGAGTTCAAAAAAAAAAAATAACACATACGTCGCTTGTCACAAAAAGTACGCGTAATCTCTCATGTGGTGTGAAAAACGTTTTTATTCTTTGTTTCAAAGCCTAACTTAAATGTATATTAGCCAAACTCCAATGCAAAAGAGAGTGACGTTTCCGCAGAAATCGTAATTGATGAGAGTAGGATGGAGCTTCAGGACAACTGAAAAAGGGTAATTTTCGAAAGCAGAATAAATCAAACAATACCACAGAGCAGCGAGACAATAAGGACTACAAGAAATGACCAGAGGAAAGAATAAGAATAAAACGAGCGTTGCGCAGCTTGTTACAGTAAAGGAAGGAAATGAACGAACCATGGAACGGAAGCGCCGATAACATGATTAATCAAAGGAAGGTAAATAAAGGGTCGGTCCCACTGTCAGTTAGATTCATCGACGCCCCAAGTCCCGCGCCTCTTCCTTCGTCACAGGAGTTAAGCGAGGAGACGAGACCAGCGTAGGCGTAATAGCGAGCCTCTGTGTTGCCGGGCAGCAAAGATTGAGAAATTGTGCTCGCTACGAACTCCGCTGGGAGGCAGGGTGGAAGACTGAAGCGCGGTACGAGATCGGTGTTTTGTCATTTGGCCGCTGTTGCCGTAATGAGATGCGAAGCCCAGCGTCGTGAAAAAAAAAAGCATTTATTAACGCGGCGTCTTATTTTATTTCGTTGTGCTATAACTTAGTTGGTGTCCACAGGCTGAGACATTTTGCATCTCGCCCTTTCTGAATGTTGTCCACAAAAACAAGAGAGAGAGAGAAAACGAATGGGTGCTCTCATATATAAAAACGAGTAACAAAATTAAATAACAATCTGAACCAAATCAAGAAAAAAGCATGGCATTGCGTAGTTCTCCAGCAAGGCTGTACACATTACGCTGTATGTGTTGTATCCGCAGTACACGGGATGGGACATCAGTTCATAGGGAACTGCACATGGCTGCTCATCACAAACGCGTGTCTATATACACTCGGGCATAATTTTGGAAGTCTGCCGCATTTGCTCATCGAAGGCGGATGCACACAAGCCTGCACCAATGGGCGCTCACTGCAGACTGACGTCATTAGCCAGACGGCGGTGAACGCGCCTAAGGAGAACATAGTCGAGTACATGAGCGGGACCATTTTTTTTTAGTCGCGGAAGCGATCAGCTGCAGCGCTTCACTCATCTAGGCATCTTAAGTCATCTAGTCATCTAGGCTCTATGGACATGTTAAGTTGTAACCGACTACACTTCAGTGTCCACAATGAGAGCTTTCAGGAAGATGTCCGTCTTTCTCTGGAGACGCTTTGCAGACCAAGGTCACATCGCTGGTGCGACAACAGCGCCGCAAGATATATAGAGAAGCGGTGTTCGGAAGAAATAAACCATGTCCGCGCCGCTCGAAACATTCCAGAAATGTGGAAGCACGATTATGAAATCGACGAGGGCGTTATTAATTTCACGGTGTCTGGAAGCATTCGGTTATGCTTGTAACTAAAGACGCATGCTTCAAATCCCGATAATAAAGTAGAAGTTCCTATTCGCTGGACGTTTGTTACGCTAGAATGGTTAACACGAGAACCGACGGACGCGGGCCGAATTGCAGCGCAAAGGCTTTCGGCTAACAGGAAATGAGGGTTACAAATTGAAGCCCTTGTCAAGGGCTTTCAGCTGCATGTATACCTAATGGGCACTGGCCGCAGAAATTTCTTTTTCAGCTAAACCTTCATTGTCTGTTTTGGAATAATTACGAAACACTTGCGATATGCGTGGGGATTTCTTTCTCTTTCTCTCAATTTTCAATTTTTTAACGCTGCAAAAGAGACGCTGCTGATTGGGCTAGTGGCCTTTTGTTCGTCTGAGTTTGCACTGTAGACACAGTCCAACGCACGGTATGCAATCTTGCCACCTTGATAATTAACTTCTAAGTGCGGAGCCCTTTATGGGCCCGGGCTGTCGTATGCTCTCGTGTGCTGTCGTCGTCTCATGTAGCGTGGCGTAACGTCGGCAAAATCACGTAAAGGATAGCCATCTGTGGCATATTGAGCGCGCACTCCCGCCATGGAGAAATATTCTTCCTCGTGTTCTCAGAGCGCCTTGAAGACGATATAAAGTGTGGAGCACTTTAGGGGCCCGGGCTGTCGTATGCTGTCGTACGCTGTCGTCGCTTGGCGTAATGCAGGCAAAACGACGTATAAAAATAGAAAGAAAGAGGAAGCAAGCGAGAAAGAGAAAGAGAGAAATAAAGGGAAAAGATAGGAAGAAAATTGAAATAAATAGAAATAAAGAGAGAAAAAAGACAAAAAAACTGGAAAACAAAAAAAAAGAAAGAAATAGGAGGAAAGAAAGAGAAACCCGAAGAGAATTAAAGAAGGCTACGCAGCTCCGCACTTCCTTCAGGCTGGACACCACTAGAGCGAAGGTGCCATATATTTTTTCAGTTCGATCGCGCTTTTTGCGGGCGCAAGCGATCAAAAGCTTAGTCAGGAAGCACTCGATGACAGGTATAGAATCATTTATGGTAATATATTACTTAAAAATTGGAGGCGACCCTAAGCCTTGAATTAGGTGTATGGGAGTGGCACTCGTACCTCGGCTTTTCGTGTGCCCTGTTATATTTGTTGGCATAACTGTGTGTACGCCGTGCCACCGAGTGGATCTCGGAGGCGATGGTCAAATAAGCGCGTGGTTGAGATCCGCACCGCCAGGTGCCGCAACGATCCCGGCTGCTCACAGGAAAACCGTCTGTTCTTTCAATGAATTCACTCAAAGAGTCGATGAAGCGGCGCTCGAACGGACAGTCACGGACACATAAAATGACGCAAACCAAGCGCTGTATTGCAACTGATGCTTCATTTTCGAAAGACCCGCCTTATATAGAATAACGCGCACATGCACACCCATAGTAGAGATAAACATCAAGACAACAAAAAGAAATTGCACACATATGACGTGTTTCTGATAAAAATTGCAAACAATATGTAATTATAGACGAAGGTGTCGGCGCGCTTTTTCAGAGAGTGATATCGATTATCATGACTCACCAACTAGCCCATCAGTACATATTAGGTAAGTTCACTCAAATAATTTTTATTAATAATCTTAACATTTAATTCATCGTTATCTTACGCTCCGATTCAACCACAACCATCGAGTTCGCACCAGTTCTGTTTTTCGCAATACTTTTGTAGCGTTAGCTACACTTGCCTAGCCGGAGCCGATTTCGCGGGGATCGGCATCGCGTGGATCAGTGCGGAGCCGGCATCTCACGCGCTGTCCGCCACCGCCGCGCGCGGCTCGCCGCTGCTGGTGGCGGAGAGCGGGAGGAGTGGCGTCGTAGCCGGGCAGACAGACTGGCGCCGGCGCGCGCGACTCGCCGCTGCTGCTCTGCGCATTCGAGAGGGGTGACGTCGTAGCAGTGTTGTAGGCGTTACTGAAAAAAAACAACTAAATACGTTACTCGCTACACTACAAAAAAAGGAACGCGTTACCGCCCTACGTTACCTACAAACATGTAACGCGTTACCGTTACCAAAAAAAAAGTAACGGACGTTACCTCTGCCGTTACTCAGCAATCATAAATTTTAATCAATGTTTCTTGCTGCAGGAACCCACAATAAGAATTTTTTAAATCTATAATTTATGTTTCACATAAAATTTCTTAACCGAACAACGATTATACCGAAAATGCTGATTTAACGAGAATTATTTGCACAAATGTACCAGACCTTAGCCATGTTGTAATGGCTAAATATTGCCTGTAGAGTTATATGTGATGGCTTTCTGACTCTGTCACATGGTGAAGCCATTTTTCTCAATGTGACACTATACACAATACGAGATTCAATCATCAACGCTATCCGCAAAGAAAGGACCACTGAACTGTCAAGAAATTCACAATAATTCTGACGGCGTGCTTCTACTAGCAGAATAGATGCGCAAATTTTGTAGTAGTAAAGAAATGCTTTAGTGGCCTAGTCACCAAACAAATACCTGTCCATAAACATTTTTTGTTCACTTTAACCTGTCACTAGAGGCCGCGTTCTCGGTATTAGGCACGCTGGGAAGCCGCGCTGCTCAGCTCCGCCCTCGAGGATCAGCTCTGGGCCGTCCAGCGGGCCGAGGAAGCCGCCAGGGTTCAAGGACTCCTGGCCGTCTCCTAGGCGGGGCCATCGGCCCGCCCACCAACTCGCAGGACTCGTAATAAAGTTATTTCCTCCTCTCCTCACTTAACCTGTGTATATAATTACCGGAAAAATTGCGAGCGTTTATGTAGGGGTGTTCAAGGTCAGTCTCGCTTGCTCAGGAGTTCAATAAGCCGAAACTTAGCTGCAGTTGCAGATAGAAAGAAGAAAAATTTATTTTCAAAACAAAGTTGATAAGCATTAATAACTTTGTAGCAACTATTACGCAGCAACTATAATAATGTCGCACATTTACACTTTTTCGAAAATGGTATCTTCGCTCTACAAGTTTCAAGCAATGTTACTTTACTCTTTGTTGAGCATACGTTTCATACGCAACTGTCTTTTAACGGCAATATTTGTGTTTTACATAGTCGTGAACTATCGAGAATGACAGGTAATGAAATTGGTCCCTCCGTATTGAATATGTTTGATATTTTTTTCGTCGTAAATTATGCAGTTAATATGAAAACTAAGTTCTTTTCGGGCTACTGGGTGGTATATGTGCGTAAAATATAAAATAATCAATCAAATATAAAATATTCATTTTCGGATCCGTGTAGATCTCTCGTGGAAGCACCCGTTTGCGGTAACCACGGTTAGGAGACTAACTGCGGTTATCTCTGCCGTTTAGCTACCTGTAACCGTGGTTAGCCGTAACCGTAGTTAGCTTCCACGGTTAAGGCTGTTCGTATGATAAGCGGTAATATTGCGCTTTGGTTGAAAAGGGGGATGCCAAACAATAGTTAGTAAAAAGAAAGAAAAATCCGACGGTTCGCGTCCCACTTGCATTCTTTTTCAGGGTTTTCTTCCTGCCGTATTCACGCCTTTCTTTGGGGGAAATTTTGCAAGTTAGTGACACCAGATGTCGCTTGGTCCGCACCTGTCGTCGCGTTTTAGCCACCAAAAGCATGGCGCGTGCCTCGTAGACGCCGTCGCGCATGCGCACACTACCTACCCGGATAAGGTCCATTCCGTTGAGGCAGACTCTAGATCGGCAGCGCACCTGTAGACCAGCTGACGTTACCGGCTGTCGCCTGGATAGCCAGATTCCACAAAAGGCCGCTTATAGTAATTGGCCAGCCGACGACGCGGGAGTTGTCAAATTTGATGCGGTGGTCCTTCACCACGCTGTGCTCCGCCAGTGTACTCCTTTGTCGCTCGAACTTGTGGACGTCCTTTTTATGTTGTCGCAGCCTCTCGGGGAAGTTCTTTGTTTCCCCCACGTACGAAGCGTCACGATCAGCACATGGTATAGAGTAAACTAATGCCCCTCCACGCGTCCGGTCTTTTGGGCACGAAAAGGCGCAGGTGCCACCAATCTACCTGCTACAATACACTTCCATGAAAAGCATGTCCGTACAGTTTGTCATGACGGATTTCGTGGCATTCATCAAGCTTTTTGGGCCACAGGGAGTCAGCGCGTCTTAATAAATTGGTCCCTGCAGTTTTCACATACAAAAGCGATTCCGCTCGCGTTTTCTTTGTCAATGCCTGGCAGGCCGACAGCAGTCCGACGCTGCGACAAAAGAATTCGTCGGGGCGAGCTCTGGGAAAATGGCACCTACAGGATAAAAAAAGTAACGAGTATCGTGACAACACACGTTACCAAAAAACACTGCGTCGTAGCCATGGCGCGCGCAGCTATTCGCCTTCGCTGTGCAGTCGCCGTCTGACAATGCGCTGGTGCCGCTTGATAGCGCCTCCCACGGGCGTTTGCAGGTGGGTAACGCCATGGAGGAGGAGAGCGCAATGCTGCTCAACGGCGCAGAAGAGCCGAGAAGCTTACGTCATCGGATCCCAAAGTATACTTGCCTGGCAATTAGCAGTTCAGCGTACGAAGAATGAAGAAGCGACCTGACGTTGAGCAAAAAAAAAATGCATGTGCCACATAATACGAAAACGTGTGTGCGTCATTGGAGCAGCAGTAAGCATGACAATCAAGCTAATCCTACACAATCTGGAAAGCTCAGAATAATCACCTGAACCTTTGCTAACGCTACGTATATCCTGGCATAGCCGAGCTAAACCACTGCAATTTTTTTGGAACATTCTCAACACCGGAAGTATTTGCTAGACCGGATATGCTTGGAAGAGAAACAGTAATGTAACTCGGTACTCGTCCCACTAAAAATTGCACTTCGCCAAGACCGTTTCAATTGGTGAATTTTCGGACAGTGTGAGGGCGCTATCGATGTTTACAGGTATGACTGCCCAGTAGAGAGATAATAACTCTTCCGATACATCCCAAACCTTTCCATTTCGTTTTCGTGCACTGCTTTATTGTCATGTTTTTTCATTGCGTCTTCGTAATCTCCTTTCGCTTACCCCAACGTAGACGAATCTGGCGCTGTGCATTGTTCTCGTTTGGACTGCAGAAGATGGCCCCATATTCAACTTTAAGAGCAGAAGCACTTCGGAAATCTACCTTCCGGTTACGCTTTTCATTTCACGTTATATTATTTTTCTTATCTCTGTCATGCATCATATGGCTGAAGAGATGGGAAGAAATTCTGCAGTATCGCGCCTTTAAGGAAGACCAGGCACGAAGAACGTCTACATATCAATGAACTTAAAACTTGTGCATGTCAGCGTGGTCCTATATTCGATAGTGTAATAAGAGCATTGCTGAGATCCAAAACAAAGTAATGCCAACAGCTAAGCTTGGAAGTGCAGAAAAGAAATCGCAAAGATGTCCTCCTTAAAGTATGTAATGCAGTTTTAAAGAAAAAAAAACTCTATGCAACGCCTATATAGAGTTGAAATAAGAGCATATTTAATTACAACTCAGCCCTGCGGTTGTAATCTGCTGTGTCCAAGTGACTTGCTGACTAATTCATCCCTGCGCTGCTAATTGCTAGTACCCAAGTTAGCTCCTAGGTCGAGTGACCACCCCGGTAAGACGCTGGTCTCGGTTCGAACCGCGGACAAGGGCGAATTTTTCAACTAAGAAGCTTTCCTTTCTGAGAAATTCGTATAGATTTCATTGTAGCTTCGTGCTCCAAACGGGGATTGTCAATTATTCCTTTCATAAGAACGTACATAATGATTGCATTCCATAATTTTCATTTCTCTGGCTCTTTTTTTCTCTTTCTCTCTCTTGGTGAATCCCAACGGTTATTGTCTGCTTCCGGAACTTCCTCCCTGCTTCCGTACGAGCTGCACGCAACTATTTCCGGCGCCGCAGAATGAGCATAGTACATGAGTGACATCCCTTGCTTCATCAAACTGAGCACCATGCACCACCGCGGCCACTGTTTTCATCAGCGGGGTTATTCCTCGGGTAACGCGCGGAACCCAAGACAAAAGCTAAACGCGTGCGAAAGAACGACCGTCAGGAAGTGTGCCACGGTATGTGTGCGTGCGCGCTTGCGTGTGTGCGTGTATGTGTATGCATGTATGCATGCGTGTGTGTGTGTTGTGTGTGTGTGGGTGTGTGGTGCGTGTATATGTGCGTAACAAGGAGCGAATGAGCACCGAGACATATGTTGGCCGAGAGTAGAAAGCTTCCTCCATGGAAGCAAGCAATAAAGATTGTCATGTGTTTCTCTCATCGACCTCAGCGCAAATCGAAAGGGCCTGGCGCCGGCTGTGCATTTCTTTTGTTGCCACACTCACAGTGTGCGCCTCGCTTCCAAAAACAAAACAAAACAACGCAAAAAAAACCGCACTCCCTTCTCACGTAGAGAGTGCCAATTTCCGGTCCCGGCCCGGCTTCCTCCGGTTTCGCCAATACCAGACGCGATCGCTATGTGGCGTCGACCTTGCCTGAATACGTAAACCAGTCGTGTCGATTCGGCACTGTGTTTGTGCGCCCTTTTGTTTCGAACGGCGAGGAAATTTAGAGGGTTACAACGGATGCTTCATTAATCATTGCTTCTAGGGAGCGTGCGCTCGTCTTTCCCTTGCACTGGCACGTGCTGACAATGAATGTACACGCACACGCACGCACACACACACGCGCACGAACATTGTGGTTTGCAATATCGAGAGCCTATTTCCTTGCCGTGATGCGGATAGATTGAAGTGGAAGTAAAGGAGTAGTAGGAGCAATAGATGGAAAACCAAGGCAGCTTAGCCAGCACAGAGCAACCAGAGCTGTTATGTCTTGCTCGCTTTACCATCTGTCTCCAACACAGAGCAGCCAGAGCGGTTATCTATAACGGCTGCAATAAAACTGCGCAAGCACAGCGACAGAAGAGTAGCAAACAACGCGAGCGCTTGCACGAATGGCACGGACCTTTCTCTTATTGCGTCCATGTGTTCCTGCTGTCTTGTACAGTCGGCGCCAAAAGTTTAGAGACCACCAGGCTTGACAAAACTTTACATTTTTCAGCTATTTCTTACTGTATCCGGTGGAACTGTAAAATAGGTGTTGTTAGCGCTTTTTTAGAACAGGGCGGAAATCTAAATTCACGTCTTACTTCCGGGCCAGCAGGAACACTCACCTGTTTTTCTTGTCTCTCGTGGTCCTTAAACTTTCGACGCTGAGTTGTACGCCCCAATCACGCTTGTATAAAGCGGCCAATAAGCCACCGCTTCACCCCCCCCCCCTCCCCCCAAGAAGTACGCAGAGACCGACTCCGTAATGATACCAAAGGCAGCCATACAACGTGCTGGATCCTTGCGCTATAGTTCAAGCATAAGCGGGAAGCTGCTTGCAGCTAACGCGAGGTAGCAGCTTGGACGGCGACAGTGTAAGTCGCCCGCGCTCGAGCGCTCCAGGCAAGTGCGATTCGAACTGTCGTGATCAGCCTGACTACGCGCATCGCAGGGCAAATGCATCTCCCATGTTTCGCCAATTAACTCGGTCCTGTATTGCTGCGGCCACATTGTACGCGCAAACTTTTCAACCTCATCTGTCCACCTAACTTTCCGTCTGCCCCTCGCGTGCTTGCCTTCTCTTCAAACCCAGTCTGCACTCTGAATGACCAGCGGTCATCTTCCCTTCGCGCTACATGCCCTGACCATGTCCATTTCTTCATCTTTATTTCGACTAAGATGCCCTTAACACCCGTTTGTTCCTGATCACCTGCTCTCCTCTTGTCCCTTAAGGTGCACCTACCATTTTCTTTCTTTCCATGACTCTGAAGTTTAAGTTGAAACCGTGTAGTAAGCCTCCATGTTTCTGCGCCGTAGGTAACTACCGGTGAGATGCAGCTGCTATTTAGCTTCCTCTTGAGGGATATATAGGGCTCACTAGCATTCGTCATTAGAACATGCCTGACTCAGACTATGCTCTCCCTTTAAGCCAAATCCAACTAACCCAATTCACAGCTCGTAGCCTAAACTTATGCTTTGAGAGAACGCAAACGTTATTGTGCGACATAAATCCGGCCAGTAGAAATTTACGTGGTCCCATTCCCTTCTTCGCTCTCGTTCGGACCCCGCCACGGTGGTCTAGTGGTTATGGCGCTCGGCTGCTGACCCGAAGGTCGCGGGATCGAATCCCGGCCGCGGCGGCTGCATTTTCGATGGAGGCGAAAATGTTTGAGGCCCGTGTACTTAGATTTAGGTGCACGTTAAAGAACCCCAGGTGGTCGAAATTTCCGGAACCCTCCACTACGGCGTCTCTCATAATCATAGCGTGGTTTTGGGACGTTAAACCCCAGATATTATTATATATTATCGCTCTCATTCGGATGTTTATACAAAAAATGCTGTCAACAACGCGAGTGCTGCCACCCAAAGTCGCGTGTTAAATAAAAACGAGCGGAAACCTGACGGCTGACGCAATCTAAACGTTTTGCATAACGACCGCGCGACAGCACGTATGCCAGTTTTTTAACATTCGGCGACGACCTTTTACAAAGAGCGCTCGAGCGATGCCGCGCTTTGGTGAAGATGATGTCACACGCCTTTCAAAAAAAAAAAATAGAAAGAAAGAAAGAAAGGCGACGGCGCACCGCGACAGATCGCGTTAGCTAAGCGTGCGTGGCTTGTTAACTGCATCCAAGATTGTGAGAGCAGGCGCGACGGGACCGGGGAGTCACGTATCTAAGTAGCACACTATTCAACTATGTCGCGGTGTTCGCGCGCATGAATCACTTTTCGCGCAGTTTATGGGAAAGGAAAAGAACTAAATAACGAAATACCAACTTACACTGGCGCGCGTGGCCTATACATAGACCCCCTTGGGCTTTTCCAGCGCACTACACACATTGCCTGCATTACATAACCTAAAAGGTAGTAGGGTTATAAACAAAGTAACGTGTGGAGTGGCAGTCATCCTTTTCGGACACTGAAGAAGATAGGTGAAGCCGCTAGTCAAGCGGTCGAGTATTAGCGTAGGCGTTTGCAATGGGGGTGGGGGGTGGGGGGCATAGGATAAAACCTTTACCCCCACCCCCCCTCTATGCCCTGTGTGCCAGGGGGGGAGGGGGGTTGGCGCAGATACAGTTTTAAGGCGTTTAATATTTTCCAAGCGACAACGGAACCTCTATTCAGAGATGACGTTACAACAATTAGGCGTTGAAACGTTGACAGCGCGTACAGCTGAGTTACATAGCACTGATGAAAGCGTTTGGCTGCAGATATTCTGTGCATAGCATTTATTGCAGGGGCGGATCCAGGAGCTTACTTTGGAGGGAGGGGAACAAGAAGGCCAAGACAAAAGAGGGCGAGTAGGCGAACACATTCCTTGCGTCTTCTTCCCCTTGTCGCATGCGCGTTGAAGTGCTTGCTTGAAACGCCACGGAGAGAAACCAGGGTTATTTAAAGAGGACTCTGGTGAAACGTATTTCCACGGCAGAAAATATTTAATGGAACGATAATCGTGAGTGCTGAAGATTTTTGCTGTAATTGCTATTGCCGGTTTTAAGTACCCGACTCAATGCGAGCGACCTACGGAACGGTCGCGCTTTCATTGTTGTCGAAACCGTCTGAGAAAACATAGCCGCTTACGTCACGTTACTTTTTGTTTCGTCCAAAGTGGGACGGAATTCTTGTTTTCACAATTGATTGCTTTCTCTTAGAAGAATGCAGACCTTACTTGGCAGCTCTTGAGGTCATGAACAACTCTGATGAAAGAAAGCATTTAATGCTCCTCCTGCTAACACACTGTTCTTTTCGACGAATGTCCCCCAACTCGTCGTGACGTCATAGGTTTTGATGGCGTCTGCTAGGTTCCACATAGTTAGTCGTCGCATCCCGCCATCACGGAGTGCCTCATAATCATATCATGGTTTTGGCACCAATACCACGTAAATTAATATTATCGTAATTATTTATCCGTGACAAAATGGCCCTTATGTTTTGAGGAAACTCGACACTTAACGTAGCATTTTCAGGATTTGTTATCGGAACAACGGGGCCAAAGTGCAAAAAAAAAAAAGCGCTCACGCCCATGACGTCACATCTTATATCAGGCTCGACTTATAGACGCGACATTCAAGGATAACTTTGTGATGTGTAGTTTTTTTTTTTCAATTATGGACCTATGAGGCCGAAATTAAGTGTTATGTAATTCCACTGCTACTCTTTATTTATTAATGCTACTGGGTTAATTTTTTATATTATGTACCACACTCATGCCATAGAGGCCTAGTCAGGTGACGTTTTTTTTTTTTCACGTTACCTTTTGCTGCAAGCGCCATGACAATCTTGTATTGTCGCACAAATTAATAAATACGAGCTAATTAAATAAATAATGAATAAACATGTTCTAAAATAATTTATAACTCTAAACTGACTTACATTTTAGCTTTGTGTCCCTTTAACTTTACTGAATGCGGTCTGACATTCGGTGACTTGCTCTCTGCTGTCAAAGTGTCTATCAGAAAAGAGTTACAAAAAAAGCTCAAGTTGAATGGTCTAGACATAAATTGAACGCCTGTAAAAAGTGAGACAACGCAGGTTTTTGCAGGCTGGTTATTCTGCATCACCGGCTTTATGCCATAGGTTAGTCTGGTGTAAGCAACCTCGTGTTTCTATCGTGTAACCTCCCATCCAGTAGTTGATACACAACCTCCTCTGTCCCCGCAGGTCCTCCCACATGGCCCGGCTGTCTACGGCGAAAAACTAACCGCCAGGAAAATTTCGACAAAGCGGCTGGACTCACGAACGCATGTAATTAAATCGTCCCGCTTGATCAACTTAATTATCAAAGACGGTCGTTCCAGTACTCTCTTGCTATCAGTGTGCGTGGGCTGGGCTTCCGATCTTGGAGCACGCGTTGAAACCACTGCTGCTACTGTAGTGTCTATTCCGGGCTGTTTGTGCTTCGTCGGATGTAATTCGCGGCAATGTCAAGGGAGTGGAACTGTGACGCTGAAGGTGCTGTTTACTTTTCTGCGTGGTTTGGCGCCGTCGCGTAGGCGTCATTGTTCTTAACGCTTGACAGAACACGCTGAATTCTCCGTCACGTTAACACCGTTCGAAGATTTAAATGAGGCACTCGGAGCGCACGGCTGATGGCGCTTCTTGCGTCATCGGCAGGCACTAGGGACATCGAGGTGTGATACGATGAAAAAGAGGACTGTGCGGCTAATTCTGACTACGTCTGGCCTCCTCTCCCGCACCGCACGATCCATTAACCAGAGCCAACGGTGGTGCAGTCTGTGTGAACACCATAACGTTAGAAGAATGCAATTAAATCAGTGAACACTGTACTTAGTGCTCATTAACTTAGTACATAAACACTAAGCGCTATCTAGCTGGGAAGAAATTTAGCCCGGTGTCAAGAATCGGAAGGGTGTTTCAACGTATACCTCGTGTGTCTGGTCGCAGAGAGTAGAATCTTGTTTAGGTGTACGGCATTCACAAATTTCTGAAATTTAATAATGGCGAATTGCGCAAGGACCGTTTGTCAGGCTAGTTGGCCTAACATACTTGCTAAAAAATTACTTATCGGTTACAGCCCTGGGCGCCACTTTGGCTACTTCACCTTTATCTAGCCTGTTTATGTTTTGTTTTTTTCGCAACAAACCTCCGTTTTATGTAAGCGCCTTTTGTTTGTCCACCCTAGTCCACGTTGTTCTTTTTTTCGCGCTTTACCTTCATTCATCGTAAGACCTGCACATATAAAAAAAAACGACAGCCTGGTCTGTCGCTCCTCCATGTCTTGTTATCCTAATTTGATCGCGCTAACCTCGTTACTGAATTGATCGAGGTTTGATAAACGGCGCGAGGTTTGTTGCGTCACGCTGAATCCGAAACGGTACTAGGGTTGTCCAAGTGTCTCGGAGGCCGAGACGAGCAAATATACCGTAAAATAAATTATCCGATGATGAGCACATCGTTAAGAAATGCACGAGTTTTCGTACGACGGCCCGCGTGGGAGTGGGCGCTCATGTAGTTTTCTTTTATGCACAGTTACTGCGACACTTTTGTACAAACAACACTGTTTCGTAGGGTGTTGTAAAAAAGAGGTAACCGCTGGAGGACGAGAGTTAACGCATCGCGAGTGATGACGGATTGCGTTCATGTGCTTAATAATAATATTTCGTATTTCACGTCCCACAAACAAGATATGGTTATGAGAGACGCTGTAGTGGAGGGCTTCCGGAAGTTTTCTCCACCTGGGGTTCTTTAACGTTCACCTAAATTGAAGTACACTGGGTCTCTAGCATTTCCACTCCATTCGCAATGCGGCCACGTGACCGGGATTTGAGCCCGCGACCTACGGGCCACTACTCGAGCACATAACCACGAGAGCACCATGGCGGTTTGCTGTGATGCGCTTCGAAATTCATAACTGAGGAAGGTGCGTGCATATATGAGACACCAGTATTTGTGCGCTTTCACAATTGGTTTAAGGCCTATTTCTTAAGTATTGCAGTGCCATTGGCTTGTCTGCCTTTTAGAGCGAAAAACTCTGCTACGCCATGTTTCGCAAGTTCGTCCCATCGCGTCGCAATGACCTTGAGCGGCCGGAGCACAAGTGACCGTCACGCCACGTGCTCCGCTGCGGAGAGCGCCGCAGCTGCGCTCGCTCGGAGCCTCGCCGCGGTGTTACCACGTGACTAGGTGAAAATTTAACTACTACTCTGGCCAGCTCTTGGTCGCCATAGATGGCGCAAGGCAGGGCCTTGTTTGTGTGAGCTTCAGCGCTTGTGACAGGCTCAGTCTAATCATCCTGTAGGTACACCTACACGGTAGGCTGCGAAATATCAAGAAAGGCAAAGTTCCCTGCTTAAACACCGGAGAAAAGGTAGGTCAGATCAGCAAGTTATAGAGAAGCCAAAGTTGACACCGTTATTAACTACTTCACGGACCATAAAAGCATCTTCGTTAGCATTCAAGAAACACATCGCTGCACACCATTAGATTTGTAATAAAGCCGAACTTTAATGAAAACACTCTGCGAACAGTCTTTGCGAAACCGAGCGAAATACACCGTTTCGCTCGTTGACAAATAGTAATAAACTAGTTAAACATCAGCCGATTTTTCTATTTTCTTCTTTCTCGTCGCTCTCTCACCCTCGTTTAGGTGTCATTATTTCACCTCAAGCACCGGCCGTATATCGAACGCCTCCGCCTACACAACCAACTCAAGTACAAACGACACTGGCTTGCAAAGCTATGCGTTGGTAAGTGTATCATGGCGCTTGAGCTAGAATATATCGCCAATATCGCGTTCATACTTTAGAACGGCCTCCAGCAAATGGATTTACTTTCTTCACGTCTATATCGTTTCTATAGCGGTTATAACTTAGAATAAATATAAGCTCCACCCCTAATACTTCGGCGCGCCTGCCATTCGTCTGTGCAAGAGAGTCGTTTTAGGTGATTTCATTCTAACCGTGAGTACTTTCCCTCTCCCAATGCAAACACTACGCATGCTAGAAATTAGAAGTTCGTGTTCCTGCTTAAATATTACGTTTACCCAAAGTGTGATGTCGGAATATTTGCTGAATATGCGCAGGAAGTTCCATCTTTGAAGCGAAAATCAGCGGCACCATTATGTGTCTGTATGGGAAAGTCATCGACCTGATATACCTGAAGGCGATTGACGTCACGGAAATGAGCAAATGCGATTGGATGGGGCATCTATGCGAATTCTCTCTTGTTGGGACAGCAATGGCAGTGGGCGGAGCTTACATTTATTTTGAGGTTCTAACCGAATATAGCACTGTTTATTTTACGCGCGATGTGGTTTTCTTTGCTACCTGAGCCACTTGTTTGACGCTCGCCGTTGACTGCGACCGGCAATACCGTGTTTGTGTCAAAGCTGATGCTCAAACTTCCTCCCTTAGTTATACGGAATTTTCTAGGACAAACTATGACAAGCACCACGTTCATAGTTAACTAGGTACTGGGTTAAATCATTAACACGGTCTCATAGATTTCGATTCCATACCTTCTAACACCATTACCAAGCCCATCCTAACGCACCATGATATTGAGTATGTATACTAAGTGTCTGTGTTTGATTTCTAACATCTTATTTATCGATTTGAATTATGTGATGAAGTGTTTTTTCTTATGTTGAAGTTCGCATGCGTTTATTACACACTGTGTAACAATGCTATGCAAATTTTGTTGTGTTCTTGTGTAATTACTGGAACATATTTGTCATGAGTTGGGATGCTCAGCGGTCGGCTTGCAAACTGTATTTGGGAGCATAGGGCCCTTGAGTGTCAGTATAGCTTTAGCCTCTGCGCCAGTTCCTGTAAGAATTCAGGACAGTAAGCTTCAATTAAAAAAATAAGTTCAATTCAATTCTTCATACTCACAACGTCGCTTGCTTGTCGTTTCTAATTCGCAACTCGCATTACGATCTTCAGTGGCGAGAGACAGGCAACAGGCATACTTAGAAAAAATGAAGAGAGGTAGGAAGCTTAACCTGAAGGAGAAAACCATTGTGGAGCGAGAAGCCTCTAACAGACGTAAGTCCCGCGGTGATTATGCACGAAGTTTGCAGGAAGTAACGTTCTGTACAGTCTAAAGTGAAAAGGTGCGCACGTTCTGTAATCCTAATGACTGTGCCAGCGTCCGTTTCACTACACGGCTAACGCCAAGCTCTAGAGCCTAGCTGCGAGCGTCTAACAAATCTTTTGCAATTCGCGCGTAATGAATCCACTTTTCATAGTGTGGACACCTCGCCGCTCTGCGAAGCCCAACCCCATAGAAGAAAGTTGCGCAGGACGTACGGCGATGTTTATGTATGTAGTATGTATGTATGTATGTAGTATGGTAGTATGTATGTATGTATGTATGTATGTATGTATGTATGTATGTATGTATGTATGTCTGTATGTATGTATGTAGTATGTATGTATGTATGTATGTATGTATGTGTGTGTGTGTGTGTGCGTGATGGTATGTATTATGTATGTATGTATGTATGTATGTATGTATGTATGTATGTATGTATGTAGGTAGGTAGGTAGGTAGGTATGTATGTTCGTGACAGAGAGAGAGAGAGGAATGACTAATCAGTTACGGTTACGGTTATGGTGGCGCGGGCTCCGGAGATAATGTCGTTTTGCAAACGGCGTCATGCATAAACCCCAGCATGGATGAGACGGGAAAGTTGTAGTCGAGTTTAACGGTCGGTTTTAAGCACGAATGTTGCGTGACGGATGTGTCCAGAGCTGTTAGCTCATTATGTGTTTAGCACTTGGAGGCGTACTTCCTGCGTGGCGATGCAAACATAATTCCGCTGGTCTGTATGAGGGAGTCACACAAATTGCGGGACGCTGCGGGATGGAATTTCTTTTTTGTTCCCCTCGGCGTTTACGCTGATTTCAGTATGAGAGAAACTGTAGAAACACTTCACGTACCATAGGCGCAGGTTCATAAGAGAGAGCAAGAGAGAAACGCTTTATGCATAGTTGTTCATTGGACTGTTCTGTTGCGATAGCAATTATATTGACGGTCCGGCGGGATTTTGCTGTCGCCATCATGTTCAGTATATGTATAGGCATATACACTAAACACACCTCGAAAATCTTTTCCGCAGAAAATCTTTCTGTGTAGCCGCCAAAAAACGATGGTCATGTAGCGCAAAACAATAAATAAAGGAGGGGTGACTTGGCTAAAGCCCCTGAAACTTGGTAAAGTAGCGACACTCTCCTCCTCCGCTCGCATTCCTCCTCGTTCTCCTCTCCTTCGCACTCTCTTTTCGAGCATGGCGCCACCTACCTTGCTCTTGCGTAGCAGACGACGCTTCGCCAAGAGAGCGCGCGCTTGCCAGGCGGCGCGCTTTAAGCATTCGCACTAGCCGTCTCTGGCTCTTGGTATTCGTTTTTTAATTATATGTTGTTTAGGAGATGTTAGGACACGTTTGTAAAGGACATGTGTGATGTTGAACGTTAATGTCCCGCTCTACATGAGGCCTTCTGAAACATATATATTGTACACGTCGTCCTAGCGAGACGTGTTCGCCGCGCATACCAATGACGCACTGAGGCTGCCAGTACGCACTAGAGGTAGCCGTGCCGAAGTATCGGTTGGGTAAATATAGTTAACGCCGCTATAGGCGCCCGTATTATGTAGCAGTGTATACTGCAATACAGAAGGGCGTATTTGAGGCATCTCTTCCCACAAAACAATATCCAGCATCTGGCTCTGCGCTCGCTATTTCCTGTTAACTGTTTATCCACCTCACAAAAAGAGCGTGCTATGGGGCGTATTCCTGTCCCGAAACAATAACCATCAATCTCGCGTGTCTTTCTTTTTATCGCCGAGCGCGCGGTACTTCAGGTCACGAATGGCGTGCGTGTTATTAAAAACCATCCTTGATAAGAAAGTGGCGAGCGCTGAGTTTTCAAGAAAGGAAGCGCAAACTAGCCTGAGGACGGTTATTGGTGAGGGCAAGAAGACTCCACAAAGGTGCGGACATTTCTTAGAGTGCAAGAAACACATGGGCAATGGGTGTTGGCGGTATTATGTTACTTACAGAGTGGCGACTATTACTTATTTAGAAAATGACTGTCAGTGCAAGGAGCAGCTTAGAGCTTCATTGAAAGAAGAATGCGCCAGAAGGCGTACATCATTTCCAGTCGATACATTTAGACAGCTTTGGTTGATTCATTAAAAGATTAGACGCACCAATCATAGTGCGCAAGTGTGCCGCGCAGACGTACTTGACGAACGAACTATACTCGCTGCTCAATGAACGAGCAAGCGAACGAATAATCTAGCTCGCCACCGTAAACGTTTCCTTCACAAGAGCTCCACTCACGGACAATAATATCATCTGAGGTTTTACGTCGCATTACCACGATATGATTATGAGAGACGCCGTAGTGGAGGGCTCTGGAAATTTTGGCCATCTGGTTCTTTAACGAGCATTGACATCGCACGGCACACTAGCCTCAAGCTATTCGCCTCCATCGAAATGTGACCGCCGCGGTCGGTCGCGACCTCGGGTCAGAAGCCGATCACCATAACCTCTGTTCCACCGCGGCGGAAAGCCACTCGCGGATATAAACCTCCACACGAAATGGCACGTAAACCTTCGCACCAAATAACACGTATACGTGAGGTTCCTAAACGATGAACGCACCCTGCGACTCGGTTGGGCACGCACGCTTTGCCTACCTACCTTCTATCGCAAGTCCACGGCGGATCTGTCGACTTAAAAGAGCCAGAGAAAGTTATTTGCTCCAGTAAAAAAAGAAAGAAAAACGAGCACGCAACAAAAACAAACAGAGAGTACCACTCCTAATGTGAGCTTTCGCACTGCAGCCTTGTTTCTTCAATAGAACTGCGCCGAATCTCTGAAGTTTCGCAATCACATTTTCGATCGTCAATCGGCGTGCCATGCTAGGCGCACAGACCAATACCGCAAACTCAAACCAGTAGGCGCATCACGTCAAGCACAAAACGTAGCCCCATATTCTTGAAAAAAAAAAGACACTTAGTACGCACCCGCAGAAGCAGAAATAAAACGTGTGAGGAATAGCGCGAACCTCGACGAGTTCTTATAGTGAGAGGATAGCAACTTACTTCACGTAGTCGCGTGGAAAACGTCCGCCGAAAGTTTTATCTTCCGATTCGGTGTAACCAAGCCTTCCTTCGCAACTCGTTGCGCTTCGCGGACGGTATCATGAAAAGCTTTTGCCTTCACTTGATTTCTTTTGGCATCCGAAAGCGCAGCAGAAGCCCATGGCAACCAACCGCGACGTCGGTCTTGTGTGCAAGGTATCTCAGAGCACAACGCACGCGGAATGGAAAGTGCGTATCCATAAAACACATGCACTGAGAACCAGCGAGCCCGCGCTTCGAGAGCGAAGATGGCAGTCGCGAGCGACTGTAAACGAACGAGCGCTCCGAGCGGTCCCACGTGAGGGCAGTTGGCCAATGCCGACGCGGCGTCAGCCTCGGAGAGGGCAGAGGAGGGAGAAAAGAGAGGAGGCGCGCTTTTATGCACGTATGTCGCTACTTTACGAAGTTTCCGGGACTTTAGACTTGGCTCCTTTCGCCCTCCTTTCTTCGCTGTTTTCCGGTGTGTGGCAAATAGTTTCACGGTCAATACACCGTATGAAACGACTATCCCAACAGCAAGTACCTCTGAGAAAATGTTCTAAAGCGTGCGTCCGCGGAATCGAACTAGCAACCATTCGCTCCGCGGCGCAACGCGTTTGAACGCTCAGCCAGCAACGCACACGTCCTGCAGCGCTCAAACTACTAGCTATTTGTAGACATCATGTACAATTGGCGGTGAACGTATCTCTACGCTGCTCGAGTCGCAGAGGCTTGTTTACTAACCCGTGAGATGGCGCAAAGGTACTAAGCGCGTTAAAAGGGCGTCGCTCCGCCCGTGTCTCGTCGCGGCGCATGGAGATAGAAGCCGGATGGGGCTGCGTGCCACAGGTTGCGGTCGCCTGTGGTCGCACGCTTTTCTCTCGAGATGACAACAGATGGCCCATAGCTTCGTACGTGTTGTGCTCTCGTCGCAACGTTTGAGATGGAGGTATAGAACACACGAAGGTCACTTCGCTCGCTGCTGCAGACGCGTTTGCGAAAGGAGCAAGCTGCTAGCCTTTCTTCGTATATTTATTCCAATTTGTTGTTATCGCATTCCTTGCATTGTCATGCGGCGAAACTGTGACTTTTTTGCTGTTGTGCCAGAAGGCACTGACGGAGATGGCTGCCTACTCATCAGGCCCCCTTGTAATCCTTACTTATACAGTAATGTGGGCTAACTTGGGCAGCTCTTTCATTGTGATCATGCGTATGAATCGCGTTTATTGAAGAGGATCAGCTGTCCGTTTAATATAGAGACGAAATAAATCACATGGTCCGTTATGAATTTGCCTAAGACGACTGGAAAGTGCTTAATGCGCCAAACTGACGCACCAGCTCGAAATGCCGCCGTAGTCGGAATTCCTTCGTTAACTAAATGTGACTAATCAGTTCCGACATTGGACAAGTTAGCACTTATTTCGTTGAGCCGACGCCAACGAATGAGACAAGAATGCGGGTCAACAACAAACACAAGAGCCAGGCCCATAGCCAGGGGGAGGGGCTGGGGGCCTGGCCTCCTACCCCCTCCCAAAATATTGGTGAAATAGGTGTTTTCACCAAAATAAATAATGAAAAAAATTCGGCAGATCCCACGTACCGTGGGAGTCGATGTTATGCGAAGCATGCGGCGGGTAGGTGACTGTGGCGTAAATTTTTTACTGAACGACACGTTACAAAATGACGCTAAAGATTTGTAGAAATTTATAAGCACATAGATATGTCGAAGAGCCGCATATGTGTTTATAACTAGTTGTTTACGGTTGGGTAACGCTGCCAATGGCAACGTGGGTATTACCAACACCAGAAGCGGTAAGCTGATATGTAGTGCTTATATGTGTCCGAGAACGCACGCACGTTTAACGAACCCGTGTGCATGTGTGCGAGAAGTTCTTGACAGTTCTTGAACAAGGGCATCATCACCGTGATCAGTGAGCACCTGCAGTTGGCCATGACTTGTTATAGGATCCGGTCGTGATCGCGGTGACGAGGGGTCCATGTGTAGTGAAGTATGTGGTATAGTAGAGCTGTTGGAATTCGTGGATACCTCGGTCATTTCGTCGACAAATTGTCTGTCGACAGAGCCGGCGACATGTCGGAACCTGAAGCCACCCTTCGCGTTCGCTGCCGTCGAGGCTGGTAAGCCTGGATAGCGCTACGTAGACCAACATCAGTGGATGGTGTTTGTCGTATTCGTAGACTACCTGGCCGTATGTGGCCTACGTAGCCTAATCTACAAAGCGGCTCTCAATCAATCTGGCATCATCCTCGGTCAGCATGAGGCCATTGCCCAGCCTCGTAAGAAATGAAGAGGACACTGCGTCGTTCTTGCGGACTAAGTGTACTTTGCGGTGCGGTGATGTGGATATCATATGTAACTTTCGTTAATGTATTCCTCCGGGGTCGAGCAATGCTTCAATATAGCTTGCTGAATCATAGAAATGCAAAGGTGATGTATTAAACTGCTATAAAAGTGCAGCCAACACTGGAACCACGGACGTTAATCTGATGTGACGCCTGTATCGTAGGAGTGCACATCGTAGGAGTATCATGTAGTGTTTATTGCTTTCTTGTAAAATTAGATAGCCAGCCCGACAACCACAATTAATGTTGCACCGCTTGACGCCTGCGTAGGCTGTTTTCCAAACCAGTTTACAGACCCGGTGTGGCTCAGTGGTAGAATACCTGATTGCCACGCAGAATGCTTGAGTTCGATTCCTGCTGGGATCCTAATTTCATTCTTCCATTCATTGAGTCAACGCTGCCGATGTTGGTTTTCCTTAACGCTCTAGCATTTAACTTACCAATGTCTGTTCTCGCCGTTCCTGGGTAGATATAAACTGTCAATCACCTGTGGCGCATACCCGTACACCGCGGCCAGTGGTATACGGGTATGTGCCACACGTGTCTAGTGGAAAGGGTTTGACGACGTACGCCACAGGATTTAACGTTATTCATGTCATGACCCGGCAATCATATTCGTCAAATCCTCTTACCCTCCCATGCAAACTTTGGTCTACACCAAGTTAAGGAGGCGATCATGAGAGCACCCAGACGTAGGCGGCTAGATAGATAGATAGATAGATAGATAGATAGATACGTAGATAGAAACGCTCAAAGTGCCAGAGGTTCGCTAAGAAATGCTTCGCATTTAATAACTGTTTTCTTCAAAAGTAGCCAAGGTTTCCAGGAAGTTCGCCCCCCCCCCCTAAACAATTCCTGGCTACGGGCCTGACAAGAGCGTGTTCATCTTATTCGGTGACGCCGTTTAACGCAAGTACTTTCGACGGTTTTGAAGTTTTTAACTTCGACGCTCACCTAATCATACGATCGTTTACGGACTCCTGCCACGTTGGGGTGCGGTAACCCCGCAGGACTTGAATCCGCCACCTCGTGATGAGCCAAAAGATGCGATTGGCCGCGCCTTCCATGCCACCTTATAATTTCAGAGTCACCGGCAAGTGAAAAAAAGTGACACGGTGCCTCACATACTTGCATAAGGACTCAAAGACGAAAACCTTCTTGTTTTTCTTCTCAATCAGTTGTATTTATCCGCACAACCCTATAGGCTGTCCACACCCCACGTGGTTTTTCAGTGTCTCAGGAATCGGCCCACCTCTGACCAAGCGTCCATGACGTCATCACGTGACTTCACGTTAGGTGAAGTAACAGTGACGTCATGAGGAAGTCACGATGACGTCAGAAAAGTTTCTTGCCTGTGACGTCATGAAGACCTCATACGGTGACGTCAGCTAGACGACGATTTTTCGCATCACTCGTGTCGATGCCGGCAACTACATTTCGAGTTTGACGTGGACATCTAAGGCACTCGCCTTAAAACTACCTAGCTTACACGAACTGCCGGTGTCAGCAGTTTTCTTCTGAAATTGAAGCGCGTAGCACCCGCATGAATGTGCACCACTCTGACATTTCTAAAGCAGACATGCGATGAGATTTAGAAAGGTTGCATTAATGATTGCACCTGCATTAGGTCTCGCGTATAGAGTGTCAATTTGGCATAAGGACCGCATAGATATGCATTTTTGACGCCTCGTGAGCTATCCGATATAATTTTCGCCGCCTGCTAACAGAGATCGAATAGTTTAAAAACGGTATACAATATCCACCTAATATTTGTGCAATAATGCACACGCTAACTCCTGACGTTAGAATATGGAGCCCTTCCAGTGCTTTCCGCTTCTTCGAATGCCTCGCGTCGTTACAATTTTGTCCTACAAACGACGTCTTATCAGCCGGACAATCTAAAAAAAAAAAAATTCCTATGACCCTTTTTACTGGACCTGACTTAGCGCTTATGTGACTCTCTTTAAGAGACAAGCGAACCTTCCTTGGCGACAATCATACTTTTTCGAGTTAAAATGTCTCTTAAAAGAGAGTTACGAGTCAGGAATAACCGCACTCCCTTTTTTCTTCTTAAATGTAGCATTCTAGACCCCGCAAGGGCTATTCCAAACTTTTTCAAGGAAAGCACCGTCGCACAAAAGAACATAAAGCCGACAGCATGTTGCGAATGCATGATGCCGAAACACCTGGGTAATAAAAAAGTTGAATCTACGAGTTTCATATTCATTGCAACGCATAAAATATGACGTGGTCCGAAATCTTTAGGTCATCATTTTTTTATTTTTTTTGCTAGCAGCGCAAGCGCCTGAATAAGCGACCACACAATAACGAGACTGTTGACAGTTATAGCTGTATGATTGATGCAGCCTTGCACGCCTCGTTGTTAAGCTTGATTTTTTTGTTTGTTTGTTTTTGTTGGTATTTTACGCCTTGTCTTTGGTCACGACTGTGACAGGAACAAATATAGTGTTTCCTAAAATTTTCATTAGAGGAAACTGTGGGGCTGAGATTGTTCAGTCATCATGGGCACAGAGTTTCCTAAATTAACTAGAGGAGACTCTGTAACTGCGATCTTTCCGCCACTATGGGAATGATGGGTAGTACACGGATTTGCCTAGTCTTCGTGCTTGCGGGCTTCGAACGCACCCGTGGCTTTGTTTATTCTTATGTTTTGGTTTTCCTTCGGATAAAAGAAGGGTAGTTGTGAACTTCGTGACCAGATTTGAGTTGGGGACCTTAAAAAGGGTAAAAGTAGTGAAGTGGAACTGCTGACTTTTGCTAACTTTGTTTTGGCAACACAGCGGCTACAGGCGACGCGGAGCCAAACGGAGCCGAAAGAATGAAACTTAGACAAATCCGTGTCACTACCATTGATGGGAGAGGTTCTTTGCAGTACGTTCCACATGGGTCTCCTTTGCGCATGCGCGGTCACGCCTGGCAACCATGGGCAGCGCGCGCTGGCACCTAAACTCTTTAGATTTTCCCGGTTCTTTCGACCTCTACTGGCACCCCGCCTCACGCAAACGCCTGGCCTTGGAAAATATTGGCAGCGCGCGCTAGCAGACGCCGCACGCCGACGGTTTGAGGACCCAACTAAAAATGTCCGCTATACAATAGCCGAAATCAAGCTTAGAAGAATAGGAAAAAGAGACGAAGGCTTCCATGCGGGCAAATTTGAAAGAAGTATTGGGCGTGCAACTGCTACGATGGGCGATTATATGCGCTGCACGCAGCATCCGCAGCGGGCCCGCGACCCATGCATCTAGCTTCATGAAAATATTAGGGTCTGTGCTTGTACTGCTCCATTCCATCCGATACAGATGTTACTTCAGTACATTTGAAGGTGAAAACGTCAGCGCTAATAGGACGGAACACGCGCACTGCGCCAGGGCTCGTCTCATCTCTTTGTAATTCGATCGTCCTCGTTTGTGCTAAAGTTCTTACCTGCGAAGTTATGCAGCATCTAGGCCTATTAACGTGAGCGTTTGAACCGGTTGGTAATTCATCTAGAACATTATCTTGATGGCTCTCACCTTCCAGTCGTCTCAGGCAAATGCGCATAAGGGACCCTCAGTTTTTATTGTACTTCAGTACAGGCCATTTCATTGGGGCATCTTAGCACCTCCGTACGGTAAACGCCATAAGTACGGCAATATCTACCGCACGCAAATGTCAGTCGCTACTAACAAGTCCCGCAGGTGCCTTACATCTTCTTCAGGTGCTGTCGCCACTGCAGGCTCCACAGTGCCCCGTATCGCAGGAAAAGTGGCACAGAATCTGCTCTCAACAAGTGCTGAGCGTAGTCGCAGCGGCCAAGCGGCACTACCACTACGCTCAGTATATTCTAGGGACCGTACTCCCGCACTACCACACGCCGACATGCCTGTGCTTGGCCGTGCAGAGAACATAGGCCGCGGTCGCGCGCGTGTTTCCGTTGCTAGGCGACGGCCACGCGTGTGCACAAGAAACCCATGTGGAACGTACTGCGAAGAACCTCCCAACCATTGATTCCCATGCTGGCTGAAGCGCCATGCGTTGCAGCTCCCATGGAGACTAGCGCCAGAGTTCCCTCTAGTAAGTATTGTAGGAAGCTCTATGACCACGAGAATGAGCGGTAGTAGATAGATTTGCCTAGTCTCCGTGCTTGTGGCTTCAAACGCACTTGTGGCTTTGTTTATTGTTGTGTTTTGACTTTTGTTCCGGGATAAAAGAATGGCTAGTTGTGAACCTTGCGAGCTGATTTGAATTATTCAGCCTAAAAGGATCAAAGTGGTGACGTGCGACTCCTGAACTTAGTTTTGCGACAAAGCGGTAGGAGGCCACACGTAGACACACGGCGTCAAAAGAACGAAGCTTAAAGACATCTATGCGCTACCCTCTGAACTTCCGAAAACAGCGCTAAGACGGGACATAGAAAGAAGCGTCAAGACCAGCGCTATGGCCCGTCTTAGAGCTGTTTTTCGAAGTTCAGTATGTACCTAGAAGCCCGCATTAACACTCTATATCAGTTCATGGCACTACCCATCATTCTCATGCTGGCTGAAGCGTCATGCGTTGCAGCTCCCATAGACACTAGCGCCAGATTTACATCTAGTGTAGTATTAAGAAAAGTACATAGGGGCAACCGCGAACCTACTTCTAATGCGAGAAAACGTGGGATTTACCCGTTTTCTCTGTGCCCTTCATACGACGCCATTGACGTCACAGAAACCTGCTGTCTCTCATGATTCTATACCTACGCCTTGAACACATATGTAACGAATTGCGGGCATCACGAGAGCTGAGATTTTACGCAACAGGGCAAAAGCAAGTGTGTACATTCGTAGAGAACACTCGTGACTCGCATCGGGTGGACTTTGCGATGCGGGATTGCTCCATACTGCGGGTACCGAACACGAAGAAGCTAGCAGGATATTTTGCACAGTGCCGCCTGGCTTTGAATATAAAGTTAGGCGAAGAGAATTCTTCAGTTGCCGTTGTGATAAAGTCAAGTGAAAGAATGCCTGCATTGCTTCATTACACAAGTAACATAGATGCGGCATCATATTTTTAAACACGGATTGAAGAAATGTGTTTATTCAATGGCAAGATGAGACACTGGTGTTTTTTTTTGCAAGCCTAACATCGTCGTGCTCAGGAAAAGTAGTCACGAGAAGAATAATCAGTGGAGGAAACTATGAGACGCATTTGAATGAGTTAGACTTTTCTTAAAGCTCTCACAAGGCAACTCGAAGTGTTTACAGGATAGCATTAAAAAGCTCATTCCGGAGAAATTCAGGTGTCGGTGTCGGCGTTGTTCGTAAGTGAAAAATT
Source organism: Rhipicephalus sanguineus (assembly GCF_013339695.2). Lineage (NCBI taxonomy): Eukaryota > Metazoa > Arthropoda > Arachnida > Ixodida > Ixodidae > Rhipicephalus > Rhipicephalus sanguineus. The sequence goes on from NC_051182.1 coordinate 124,239,650, forward strand.
GAGATAGATACAAATAAATAAATAATAATATCTTCGCTCCGAGTGAGAATTCAAATTTAGGTATTTTGCGTGGCAAGCGGGTGTACCATCGAGCCACGCCAGTGCTTGAAACTGCTTCGGAAAAAAACACTATATCAATATCACGTAGTAGGAGGAGGCCCCTTAACGCCTGTAATATCGCGTGGCAGACGCATAGGATCGCTCAAGGCGTGAAAGCATGTGAATGGCGCTACGAGTGCGTGTTTTAAAGGTCCACTTATTACAATGGGTTCAGGCATAAATAATCATCATTATCAACAACATCATCAACAAACTGTGCCACTGCGCAGGTGGGCGTGGCACCTACGGACGCGTAGTGGGCCCTTCGCTGAATCGCAAAAGGAAAAATTATGGCGTAGTGGGCACTCCGCAACTGTACTTGCAGTATGCATTCTAGGATAGTTTGAAATTGCCATTGTTACGCACACAGAAGTTCCTTTCCTTGCGGCGCTGTTGAGGGGTACACCGAGAACCCCGGGTTGTCGAAATTTCTTGAGCCCTCCACTACGGCGTCCCTCATAATCGTATCGTAGTTTTGGGACGTGAAAGCCTAACAATTATTAATATACCTAAAGAAAAGAATAAAGAGAAACAGATGGAAACACAGAAAAAGAAAGAGAGGCAAGAGAGAAAAAGATAGAAGGCGAGTTAACGACTACACAGAAAGGGAGCGGAAGAAAGACATAAAAAAGATGTACGGATAGAAAGGGAACAAAGAGAGAAAAAGATAGAAAAATGCAGAAGGAAACAGACGGATAGAGAAATAAATAGAAAGAAAGAGATCAAAAAGATACGAAAAGAGAGAGCACGCATAGCCTTGTACACTCTTAGAAAAAGGCGAGTCTTTTGACTTAATTTTGAGAGTTCTGGCTTGCCACGTATATGACTCTCTTTAGAGAGACCCGTCAACTCTATTTGGATGTCGTTATACTCCCTTTGGAGAGTCGTGTGGTCCACAAGGGAGTTAACGTGTCTCTTTAAGAGAGAGTCAGGAGGGTGATGACTCATCCAAAGTAGTCACTCATACTCTTTTTTAGTATAGTATAGTATAGTATAGTATAGTATAGTATAGTATAGTATAGTATAGTATAGTATAGTATAGTATAGTATAGAATAACAAGAGATGGGAAAGAGAGAGGTGAGAGGGTCCAGCTAGGTGCCCATCAGCTCTGCTGTGACCGAGCCGGGCGCGACTTGTTGCAAGCTGCGCTAAGTCTTGACTGACTTGGTGAAGTATGTTTTTGAACAGCGTGTATGAGAACTTCTTGGAAAAGAAAGAAACCCGCGTTGTGAAGAACATCGTTTATATAGATATCGTCTATCACGTGACAACGTCGTTGAATTGCGATTGAGGAGCACGTGTATCGTTTAAGCGGGCGGTAAACCTGGACGCTGAAAGGTGAAAAAAAAATATATGACAATACGGGATTAGGCATTGCGCGAAATAATAGTAATTTATCGGCACTATATGCTACCGAAAGACGCGACGGGCACTTCCGCAGACTTGGGATGTGTCGCACACATACGACGCACTCACATCTTTTAAACAATTGTGCTGCTTTATACTGCCCGAAATGTGATGATGCGCTGTCCGTCGTTCGTGTTTTAGTCATGTGTCGGTAGAGTTACGAGAGAGAGAGAGAAGAGAGGGAAAGGAAAGACAGGGATGTTAACCGGAAGAATTATCCGGTTTGCTACCCTGCGCGTGGGAAGGGGAAAGGGGATGTAAAAGAATAAGAAAGAGAAAGGAGAAGAAGAAGCGTGACGACAGCACTCGACAAAATACAATAACCAACAAAAAAGCAATGTCATGACCGTAGTCCAAGTACTACACAGCAACATTTTGTGCCAACAGTCACAGTTTTACATTGAGTCCGGTTGCTTGAAGAAACCGCAACAACTCTCTCAGAGTGGCTCGTGCTGAAGACTGATCTTATTTTCCGTGAGAGGGCGGTTGTCCAGCTGGCCTAATGCGGCTGAAAGGGCCGCTCTTTCGGAGTTGAAGCGGGTGCACTCACATAGAAGGTGCGCCACTGTTTCGCTGCACCCGCAGACTTCACATGACGGGCTCTAAGCCATTCCAATAATAAAGGAATATGCATTTGAGAAGGCCACTACAAGCCATAGACGGACCAGCAGGGTAGAGTCACGTCGTGATAAGGTGGACGGGATGCGCAGTTCAAGATCAGTGTCCAAGGCATGCAGCCGTGCACTTGCAAATGTCGATGATGACTTCCACAAGTATTTCCAACGATATACGACGCGAGAGGGTTAAGGGTTAAGGATATCATAGTTGAAATCAAGAAGAAGAAATGCATATGGGCCGGGCACGTAGCATGTCGGCAGGATAACCGGTGGTCATTAAGGGTAACTGACTGGATTCCAAGAGATGGCAAACGCGTGAGGGGGATTCAGAAAATTAGGTGGGTAGATCAGATTAACAAGTATGTAGGTATAACGTGGCAGCAGAAAGCACGGGACCAGGTTGATTGGCGGAACATGAGAGAGGCCTTTGCCCTGCAGTGGGTGTAGACAGTCTGATGATGATGATGACGACGACGAGAGAACGGGCATGTCGTCGCCGGGCCAACGGCGATGTTCGCGTAACGAAGGCCGAAGCTAAGCGCCAGCGAAGGGAAGACTTGAAAACATAAAAGTACGATCTAGACTGACGAATGACGGGCATAAGCTTCGCTCTTTGGATAGTGTTTGCGAAGTGGAGCTTACTGGATTTTTTCTCTCTCTCTTTCATTATATAGCTTTCTATTTCTATCTCTCTCTCTCTCAGTGAACCAGTTGTGAGTTGAACCAGCGGCGGTCGCACACTCGGCCGGAATGGCCAAACTCCAGCGAGAGCGACTCACGTTGGAATCGAGCGTCGGCAGCTCCGGTCCGATATACTGGATCCTGGCCTAAAGCCCGCAAGGGCGCAGCCTTCGACTCACGTTCACGGCTGGCGTATTCGGAGTGTTCGCCTCGTCGCCGCCTCTTTTTCTAGGCAGCCCTGGCTGCGTACTCGGGATCGGCTTGACGATGCTGCTGTTAGTCCCGCGTAGCTACGAACCCTCTTTCGCGAAGCGCCGCCTCTTCTTTGGGAGTTCGAAGTATCCTCGGTCGTCCCATGGCTGCTACCGAGCGAGCGCGGTGACGCGCTCGCTTATCTAGCTGTTGTCCAGATGTCGGCGCATGCGCAGTTGAGGCCATTAGGCTGCTCTATTGGTGAGAAGTGGGAGCTGCCCAATTTCTGTGGCACATACCCGTGACGATGGCCATTTCTTGGGCTAATCGGTGCCTTCTTCATGTTTAGTGGACCAGCGGTGAGTAGTGGTATTTGCCCAATTTCTGTGGCACATGTCCGTTGATGACGATAGTTTTCTGTTAGACCGCACAAAACAGCCTGCTTAAACTTCTTCGCTGTTAAGCACTTCCTGCGGCAGGGAAATATCATTACAACGCGGATGATGATTCCGTCCATGGTTCTGGTCTGTCGAATAGCCACGAAAGTGAACAGTTTGCCCTTTCCCTTAGACCGGGACGAGTGGCGCCGACAGAAAGCGCTGGGAAACTAGAGGGACTGCGGCTCAAAGATTGCTTGCAGGACAAACTTAGCAGTACTGTTTACTAATATACGTAGTCCAACGCCAAAAGGAGATGAATTATATAGCCTAATCTATGATTGTAACGCCGAAATCATAACCGTTACAGAAACGTGGTTATCGTCCAATGTGTCCAACGCTGAACTGGTATATTGCAGTAAAAAACATCAAATCTGTCGCACTGACAACTAATTCTATTGGTGGTGGCGGGCTACTTGCAATTACTGAAAGCCTTAGTAGTTTTGTGCTTCTCATTACTAGTGATTTGAAAACGGTATGCTGTTGTTTGACTATGCATTTTGAAAATATGCTTATTGGTGTGTGTTACCGCTCGCCATCAACCAGTGCATCATTCACTGGAAACTTTCACGACTGTTTAAACTGTACGATACCCTGGTGCAAAAATAATTCTTGTGGGTGATTTTAATTTCCCCAACATTATGTGGTTTGCCATGTGTCCATTTTCAAATAGATCATGATCAAGTCCAATAATTTTTTTCTATTTTTGTGCCGATTTCAATTTATCACATATGGTTACTTCATCCACTCGTGTCATACAAAGGTCATCATCCCTTTTAGGTCTTGTTCTGACATCAGTCAATGACACCGTTTCTTCGATCACCCATTTACCTCGCCTTAGTCACCAAGACATCTTGACTTTCAGCCTAGTTATAACAGATCCAGAATCATGCAAACGGTTCACAACTAACAAGGATTACGGGATTACTGAAGAACTTACATTATTTCTTGATGCTTTTCTACCTGGTGTATTCCAGGGCTCAGTACAGAGTAATTGGAAGATGTTTCAAACTAGGATTTCAAAACTAGTTCAGTATTATGTACCTTTTCTTCGTGTATTCTCCAACTGTAAGGTATTCTGGTAAAATCGGTACCTCAACCGACTTTCTAACAAAAAAAAAGAACGTTTCTTTCGAAGAGCAAAACTTTTTCAAAAAGCATCTCATTGATTATCGTACGAAATAGCCGCTTCATCGTACGTTTACACTTTGAAATGTATCAAATTCTATTTTTTCAGCAGTACTCTTCCAAACATGCTTAAAACTGACCCGAAAGGCTTTCGGAATGCGCTGAAGAACAACAGTGACTACAAGTTAACGCTATCGTATTCCTCTGGTGACCCCTGGCTGCCCATGCATTGAATGATACCTTCGCTCAGTCATTTTCATCTGCGGAAACCAATGAAATACATAAATATTCACGATTAAACTATCTTCCCATGGATTCGATTGTTATTTATTCCGCAGGAGTCGCAATGATAACTGACAAACTAAATTTAAGTTCCACTTGTGGAACAGATGAGATCAGCATGAATTCCTCAAAAAGAATTCCTGTTAAATTATTCTAGAGCGTATATTTTGCAATCTTACGACTGCGGTTCATTACCCGAGGACTGGAAAATAGGTGAAATTGCGCCATTTTTCAAATCAGGGAAAAGGAGTGACTCTTTAAACTTCCTGCCTGTAAAATTTCTGAGCAGATCATTTTCACGCATCTTGTCATCTATCTACGGGATAACAGTTTATTCTAGACCTCGCAAAATTACTACTGCAAATCGTTCCTGTGTAAGACCCAACTAACCACTTTCGCAAACAACTTACATTTATGTGTTGACTCTGCTTTCGTTGTAGATTGCATCGTTTTAGATTTTACCAAAGCTTTTGGTAAAGCTAACCATTCCTTACTGTTACATAAACTAAGTGCTTTTAATATTGACCCTCAAGTACTCGCCTGTATTTGTGATTTTCTTTTCTGCGTGTTAAAGTATGTTACAGCCAACGGATCTGGGGCCGAATTCACAAAACTTTCTCTTGCCTGCGCAATTTCTTAGCCACGAATTCTCGTATCTCGAGGGAATGCGATAGCAATGGTACGAATTTAACTTACTCGCGACTTTTGAGGGCAAGGAGGCAACGCGAAAGCCGATGAAACGACAAGGAAAGAAAGAAGTGCGCGCAGGTGATAGCAAGGCAGCACGCGAAGCGTCTAGCATCGAGGGTACACGATGATAGCGAATGTATTTTCGCCTGATTTTCGCTGTATCTCAGCTGCCAGTTCCGGGCGTCTGCTACAGCGCTTACGCATTTCAGCAGACGTCCTGGGGTCTTGCGCGAAGCCAAGTGCTCCCGTTTCATGGATGACCATAGCTAACCAAAATCTAGTTGCTCGATGGCGTTAATAGTCCGTGTGCTATCTCGTCAAGTGCAGGCGAACAACGCTCCAGATGCACCGCATCTATAAACCACACATAAATTGAAACATTGAAGATTTGAAGGTGTGAGCGAAACGTTCCCCCTCCCCCCTAGTTTACCAGAAACAGTTTAGTTACATTTTCATGAAGCTGCGCTGCCACTCAACTAATTAGGCATGTTCGAGCACGGTATGGTGGTTGCCATTAGGGTGTTTTGTAGCTAGACGTAAAATGTCGCATTTCTTACAAAGATCTCAGTACAAGACATAGGAGCGGCTTTTGAGCCTACGGAGAACGTTTGTACAGAAATATAAAGCAGCAGTAACAAAGGCATGATGCGCGTAATGCCGCAAGTTCAATTAACCGCAGCATTTTGACAGGGCCGGAATGCCAGAGCGATCGTATACGCTTAGATATGTGAACACGTAAAACGAGGAAGATTCGTCGGGAGGTTTCTACGAGCTAATGCTTTTCAGAAAACACGGCGAAGTCACTTCGTCCTTGCAAAGTTTGCGTGAGCAAACATAAAAGAGGTGGCGTTCAGTTGTCTCGGCCTGAAGTGACATCACTACACGTGCGCCTGGATTCACAGGGCGCGCGTGCTGCGCGTTTGCACGATTAACAAAAAGAAAAAAAAAAAGAGACGGCGGTCGCGTTACTTACTAACGTCTATGGGAGCGAAAGCCATAGAAAAGCGAGCGAAAGTGTGATTGTGCTTATATATAAGAATCGAAGCAAATTAAGTGAGCAGTGATTTGTTTAGTGAAAGTTTATTTAAATGACGATAATCGAAACAAATGGAATATTCAATTAGTGAAAGTGACATTAGTGACAGTCAATTAGCGATAGTTGATTAGTGATGTCGCACTCGATACAAAGTGCACGGCAATATAACCACACGTAATGGCTTTAACCTTCGAGTCACCTTAGGCAAATGCACTCGGATACCGAGTTTTTTTTCTCTTTTTGATCGACTTTCGCCGGACATTTTGCATTAGGTGTCTTTCGAGGGAAAGATAATATATATACAATGAAGTAAGTGTGACAGTGGCAAGCTCTCTTGCGAAACACTGCAGCGGTGGTCGAGTCGTTACAGCGTCCGGCTGCAATGCGGGAGGTAGTGGGTTCGATTCGCAGTGTCGCCAAGCACTCACGTATTCTTTTTTTATGGAAAAACAGATAGCAATGCCTGAGGGTATGTGTTTCGGGCACTCTTTTTTTGATAACGTGGCCTTTCCGCTCTCTTCTTTCACTCCCATTTAGACCCCCAAGACGATGCGCCGCGCTCCCTCACGGATCACAGAAATAAGAACTTTTTTTTTCTCTAACCACTACTATCGCAAGAGCGCCCAGTCCCGAAACCCAATTATCATACCTGGGCATTACTTTTCACGACTCTGGCTATTCGAGCGCCGGTCAGACATCACGGTGTTTTCAAGAACACCAATAGACACGCGGCGGCCAAACTGCTTGCGGCCAAGATGACTGCCTTTGTCGGGACATGTTTCCGTGCTAGTTGGGTGGCCTTCATTCCATGCAGCAGCGCAAAACGACAGGAACAGCGAGAAAAGACACACACACAGTGATGTGTTTTCTCTCTCGGTCTCTGTCGTGTTGCGCAGCTCCGTGTAATGCCTCTGTCAATGGTTCTAAAGAACTCCAGCAGGCTATCGAGTTCTGAGGAGAGGGCAAAGCAGTAGGCCTGCGAAAAAATTACGGCAAATTCATTTGCGTCATTAAGGGCTACTCTTCCCTTTGTAGGTACTTGAAAATTTTAAACCCAAGTTTATTCTTTATCAACAGCAGTTAAAGTATAGATGACAGGTGGACAGACAAAAATCCGCGTATTCAGCTTGACTAGTTTTGTGCCCTAAATAGTAATTGGCAACAGGTATGACAATACGTAGAAATACCACGCACATATGTAAAAGTATGTACAGCCACGAGCGAAAGCTTGGTTATGCTGGTTTGAAGTCGACTACTCTATTCTACATATTCGACAAACGCAATCTGTAGAAGCAATGTTACACGGAGGAACTGTCCTATAAACTTATTTTTGCTGGTTGGTTGCATAGTTTTCAACTTCTTGCTCAGAACTGTACGTTGGAAAATGAAACATCTTCTTTGAATGCGCACATTTTATGTAAGGTTACATTCATTTTTGCACAGTAGGAAACATACTTGAGAAATGAAAATGAGATTGAAAAAGGAGAACTAGAAAGCAAATAGGAAAATTCTTATAAAAGTTACAGTAAACAAAATAACGTAAGTTTTTGTTTCAGATACATGCATACACATACATACATACATACATACATACGTTGAGGTGTAGTTAATAGGATGAACTGCTATAAAACAACAATGCTGATACACTCAGTCTTGAGCACATGAGGTTTCAAGGCAGTAACGTACGAGAGAAATCTCTCACCACTTTTATGTGCCAACTCGGCATTTCTCGAACCCTCCTGGAACAATTTGATGCATAGTTCCTGTTGCTGCCCACTCACAAGCAATTTTTATACATTTGGTGGGCGGCAGCCCACGACGATATATAAGAAAAGAGCCCCTGATAATGTGATGCCAAGGAAAAGCGCAATGCATCACATTTTGGTACATGTCTGCAATATGACACATAGTTTATTTACATAGTCGGGCACATTGACAACACTATAACAAGCCATGTTAGGTGACGTGGGCTGAAAAATTGGCACAGGTCGGACAAATTCTGGACCAATACATAAATAAAGCAATTCGCTGTTACTAAGCTCCTCGGTACAAAAAATGCTGTTGTTGACATGTCAAGACCCTATTGCTTCTCCTGAAAACACTCCTCAAAAAGGTTTAGAAGTGTGCACATTGAGCGACTGCTGTATAGCAGTCTCTCATTCCGCTCGAAAAAAATTTCAATGCACTTCTGGACAAGGCATGTGATGTGAAGCTTCAGTGCCTTGCATGTATATCTTGCTGCTGGCCTCAGCTGCAATGTTTATCAGCAGAAATGTGCAGAATAACATTTTATATAGTACCACGCTGAAGTAATTATGTTTCAGGCGCATAAAACATGGACAACAATAAATTATTTAAAAACATTTACCCGGCACAGTTTACAGAATCTTAAATACATTTTCATGGAGCAATGACAGCTTATCTGATGATAGTAGTAATGGTTATCAGCCTAGAAATTTGTTTGAAGTCGCCAGTTTCAAGATTAGAGTATACCAACAGCCTTCTTCAGGCTAAACCATTGTACAGACGCAACAAAAGGCATAAGTAAATGCATGCTATAATCACCCTACAAAAAGCAATAAATACTTTCAGCAGTAAAATGAGCAAAGCTGCATAGATGATGAACTATTTGCAGAGTATACAATTACATAATGGAGAAACCTATGGCAACAAACGCTATATGAAAAAAAAAATTAAAACTTACACAGTACATGCAGAGAGGGTGACTGTTGAAGAGGACAGACAGGCGACGGGATAACATTACACCGGTGCTAAAACTTGTTGGACGTACTAGGAATAGTGATGCTCCTCTTGCATCTAAATATTCCGTGGAGAAGGACTTTCCAGAGCTTATATAAACAGAAAATCATTTGTGCTATACTAATGCGCGTATCCTGAACGACTATATCGACCAAGTGCAAAATTACCTGCTTCAATGGTTTCATTCTTGCACTACCAAACATGAAAACACGGTTTTGGTTGCCGACCATGGCTGCTGTTTCTAATGGCAGTGAAATGCAGAGACACACATGCACTTTGATTTACGAGCATGTTATAAATTCAAGGTAGCCGAAATTAATTTGCACACTACTACTACAGTGTGCTGTACATTAATGTCAAGGTTTTGTATATTAAATGCAGAATTTAATTAATTTTGAATCCTCAAGTGCAAGGAATTGCTGAATGATGCACTGCTCAACAATTAAACTGCAGCTGTGCAGATTCTCACCATACAATTCGAACTGTTCCAGATATCACAATGCATTCTGTCTGTTGACGTGCACATTGAACAGCAGGACACAGTCACTGGTAGTCGCTGTCTACTTGTTCGCCTTGTGCGTTTTGTCCGAGATACACTGTACGATTAGATGACAGTGAGGCACCTGATCCCGTGGTACTGCTGGAACATAGAAAATGCAGATGATTGTTACAACCGTGCTATGTGTAAAACTGGACAACTGATATGTGCTAGAAACTCCAGCTCTCGTATTTTCAGAAGCCGATGACAAGTATTAAGAAATATTAAAAACAACAAAAAGGTCTGAACATAGAGCCACCAACAATGAAGTCTTTGAAAAAATATTTTATGATATAAATGTATAACTACGATGTTCATTTTGAAGGCAACAAACTTCTGCCTAATAGTGAGACATAAGCCAATAAAGTATCTTCTATTTCGACTTTACACTAGGTGCAAGAAGCCGACCACAAATGAGTTCACTGTGCTATATTCTAAGAAAAAATGAAGTATTTGGGGAGTATTGCCACCCCACAACTACAATCGTCATCCATCTCACGTACTTTCCTCGCGTTACCACCACGCGTCATTAGAGTGACAACATTCTTGATAGGAAAGTGCCAAGAGCCAGGTTTTCAAAAAAGAAAACCCGAGCAAGCAAGATTACGTTATTGTTGTGTGGAAGAAATACTAAAAAATACTCTATTTCTTCTTAGAGTGTACTCATGTATTGCTATGTTACAAGACAACAGCTATTGTTCATCACTTTAACGTTATCTAACATAGCCACGTCATCATACAGTGTGCAGGAACAATTTTGAAGACTAGAAAGCGCAAAGCACTTGCGGATTATGTGTGTTTTTGTTTCTCAAAGCCGTTTTTCCTACCAAAAGGACTCTTTGAAAAAAAAATGCACTTGATTAGGAGAAATGATTGTGAGCAACAAACACACTCATAATCCACAAATGCATGTTAATAGGCTCTTATGGTTTCCACAAACACTCACCATCATCACTATTGCTGTCAATGCCATGCCGGACGGATATGCTGTGTCGTGCTCAGAACACCAAATGTGCACTGTATGACTTGTCTTGCATGGGTGGGGGCTGCACTGCACTGCTGCTCAGCTGGGCCAGCCACGGACCGGAGGGTGAGCACCCATGGCTCTCAGGCATAGGGAGAGTCACCTTCAGAGATCAACAAGCGTGTATTCAGGTCAAATACGATTTGTAGAAATAACCGTGAGACTATGCAATTGTGCTGAGAACATGTACGACGGAAATGCAACATATGCAACAACATTGAAAAAAAGATGAGCTTTTTAAAAAAATGCGCATTTACTGCTCCTGTGTTGCCTGAGCTCTTTCTCCCTGCATGTTGCGAACAGCCAGGCGATTTTCACCCACTTGCTATTTCCATACAGAGCACTTGATACAGTGAGTGTGTCACAAGCACAAGAGCTCAATAAGCCATAAAAGTATTTGTGCTATTTCAAAAGCACAACTTTCCAGTCTCACATGTATGAAGTAAAATTCATAAGCTGCAGACTTTACACTTGCGACATTGTCAATTCCATCATAGTTTGCTTCTCCTTAAGTGTCCAATTAGCATTGGTGCGTGACAATAATACAAGCATCCACTGTTACTAACAATGTTTGGGTTGTGAAGGTGTGTACATTAACCGGTGTTTACTGTACCATCTGTACTTTGAAAAAAACTAACCTAGCAACCAGCCATTAGGCAGTTTTCTGCCCTTGAAGCTCCCAGGAAGAGCACAGTCCATTCAGATGAGGCTGCCATGCGTGCTTCCAGGCCCCTTTGAGGTCGGCTGGATGATGACACCCCTACCATTGCGAAAGACTTGTACATTTAGGGAGCACAAGTCCTTCCTATTTCTGTACAGGTGCTCCAAGTCATAAGGTGGCTTGATTTGCCAGTGCTTGCAATCGATGGATTCCAGGACCTTACGAAAGTCTGCGATCTGTGAAGAGGCCAAATACGATATATTAAAAAAACCATCATTGAAAGCGCTCTTAATACATATTTGGCAGTAACATCACTTAGTCAAAGCTATCAAATATGCTATATTCAATTTGCAACAAACTGAAGCCCCATGTAAGCTTTACATACCGCAAGATATGTATGTCCTTGTAAAGTATAGTGCTGCCACAGCAGTAACCTTCTATACAAGTAATTTTGTAATATAAAGGGAATTCCTGAAGAAGTGCTTCATGGCTCCTGGAAAATAAATTCGCATCAATTATTTTTATCTCAACTGTCAAGCGTGGTAAACAGACAGGCTCCTCTTAATAACCAGATAATAACCTGCTTAACCCAAATCATAAACACTGCTGGTGTACTTGCTCATATTGCAATATATGTATATTGGCCATATATACGTATATACAAAGCGGTAGTAGTACATTTTTCGTACTGGAACTTAACATGGGGTGACATTACATCTGCTGGGATGAAAAACTTACAAACGTACGTTATAGCGCTACACGAATAACAACGAAATTAGTTGTGCAAGTTCAACTCACCGATGGCACAACGATATTAGCAGCCGTCAGCGTCATCGGAAATCCAATGTGCTCTGCAGCCACAGGCAAAAGACGTCTGTGGACAGGAAGCTGCCGTTGACGTAGAAATGCAAGGCTAGCAAGACGTGTACGTCCACTGGTGAAGCGTGAGAAATCGGCGTGGGCCGCTGTAGTCAAGGCTCCAGTGCCGAGCAAAACGACAGGACAAATGCACTTGAAAACCTGTAGTTAGCAGGTGCTGGTCTACGACTTCATCCAAGGCAAGGCACTAGTGAGAAGTGTGTTCTGTCCGGATCGAAGCGTGACGTTCACGTGCTTTCGCTGCCAGGTACAAGTCCAAGTTTTCACCGGAGAACAGTCAAGGCGTACTGCGAAAGCAGCCACATTTACAGGAGAATGTTTCGGCGTGCGACTTCGGTTCGACACGTTATGACGTTCGGATTACGGTTATCACAAAAAGGAGAAGCAACGAGTTAAAAAAGAAAACGCCAAGCCCAGCGCCAAATCCTTAAAGCCCTCATAAAGCACCATCGCAACTTCGTAGGACGAAACACGGTTATCAACGCTTTTATATTCTGTCACACGGGCACAGCCTCTTCACAAGTCTTGGAAATGTCAACACAGCACCACTGTTCACAACGCACATCGTTTCACTCCCAAACACTGCATTTGCCTGGACTGCTCACAAGAAAATAGAAGCGCACGGGCTAACCCGTGGCGAAGCAAGAACCAAACACAGAGCGTAGTTCATGCGTTACCGTGCGAGCACAGAATCACTCAAGTAACGTGCCGAAATGTTGTCAATTCGAAATGCCGCACTGCACCTCACTGAGACACTGTGAAGCGAAGCAAATGAACTGTTACCGACACTCAAACACGCACTGCAGGCTCCTCGAATGCTAGTTACCGTCGGTACACAGGCGCCGATCCCCGCTTCATACACACACCGAGGCACAGGCTTCGCTACGCTTCACCGCGCACCAAGAGACACTGTCGTCTGTCTTCACACTGATTGCGCGCACCGGAAAAGCAGCGGTATTCACAGCACATCCAGTCGAACGCTGAAGGAACTCATGCGTTTGCGAAAATCGGCGCCGACACCTACAGTTTACGGCGCCATGTTGTTCTTACAAACTGCGCAGCAGGGGGTAGGCGCTAAGACAACTTAGAAAAAGCTCTTTCGCGTTGATCGCGAGAAGATAAAAAGTTCTCTTATGTGCGAGGGGAAGATATGACGAACACGACAGGAGCGCGCGATGAAAGAAGTGTTTTGTCAACGTCATAAGATGGGCTGTTGTAGAGAGTACTGCTTCCCAACCAATCACGAGTTGCACCTCTCGCCCAAGCCGTCGTCTGCTATCGTTTGTCGTCTGCTACGATAGTAGCCTCCTGCGGGGGTTTCGCCTTATCTACGCGATGATTTCCAGGTCAAGCTGACGCTTCTGAGCTCAAAATACATATATGAGCGGGTGAAGCCACCTTTAATTGATATTCTCAGGCCAAGTTAAATGGCAGTTAATAATCAAAGGGACATGAATTCGGCAAAGGTTTGTTTATACTCGAGAATCGTGAGCATTCGCACTTATTTTCGACGTCATTTCAAATTACTGGAGTCATTTCTTTCTGACTACTTGCCACATTAACGCGTTCCGTTTCGGTTTCCGAACAGTGAAGGTCGAAAAGCTCGATTTGTTTGGGATTTCGTGCGTAATCACGCACATCTATAATATGCTGTGATAATGCAATGTACGAGCTCGCTCTGGATCTGCCCAAAGTGCATAGCGACAGCTGCATTTCGGAGATCGTGCCTATTGGTCAGTTAAAGCCAATCCAACTAGACAAGTTATGGAATCACATAATAGGCTTTAATAATGGCTAACTGAAATGCTCCGTTCAATATTATTACCAATAACACGCAGCTGATGTGCTCCTCTGAACCTCTTTGGTGGTAATTTCGACCAATGCTGCGTACATCATCATAAGTTGGACATCTCATTGGAGGAAGTAGGACGCAACACAACAACATAACAAAAAAATGTTGACCAAATACCGCACCGCTTTCGACTTCATCGACCATTCATGTAGAACTTTGGTTTTAATCCAACCACAAGCCTTTGCATGCATAATTTTTCGCCATTGACAACCAATAGGCTTCTTTAATTACTGCGACTCACAGCTTATTGGACGACTACGAGTGTCAATACTGTCCATAGCGTTCAAGCGAAACAACACACGAAACTCAAAGCGCCGAAATAAATTAAAACGTGCCAGCAGTCATCAAGCAGCCTTACATGGCCGTGAATTAGCTTAAAATCAGCCATGGCACCAAGATACCCGCCGCAGTTGCATGTTCTAAACAGCCATATTGTTCGTAAGAGTGGTCCGGACCACTCTTGGGATTTCCTCGTAGCCACGCTGTTTCTGCGCAATTTTTTTGCTTCGTGAATCCACTTACGAGCCTTTTTCAGTGACGTCACCAAATATAGCAACTGCATCACCATCGCTGGCATGCTCCTTGACAGTCGCAGCGCGCTTTACCGCAGCGGCCGATGTGATAACGACGGCTCTTACGACGTTTTTTTCGTTTCGTGAATCGACTTACGCGACAAAATTTCTCTTACGCGACAATTTGCTCGTAAGTGAGCTTTGTGAATTCGGCCCCTGACTCTTCATTGGAATCAGTCGGTTCTCTCGTACCTCGAGTGTCAGTCCTTGGCCCCCTCTTTTCTGATTTATATTAACGACTGCTCTACTAACATTTCTTCCCGAGCTTGTTTATTTGCAAACGACTGTGTCATTCACCGAAAAATAACCGGCGATTCAGGCGTAATATCACTACAAAATTATATAGATATTGTAACACAGTGGTGCCGCACGTGGCAAATGGAACTAAATGTTGCTAAATGCGAAAGCATGAGCGTAACCAGGCGCATTGTTGCCTCTCAGTCCTACTCTCTTAACAATACACCCTGCAAACCACAACGTTTTATTTCTACCTTGGTGCTTACATATGAAGTAACTTATGTAAACATCACGTGCATTACATAATAGCTAAAGCCAACCAAACTTTAGGTTACTATCACTAAAACTTTTTCTTTATACTACCAACGTTTGACTAAAGCTATAATACGTCACATCTGTCCCGGACCCGCTTAACTCTACATTAAAACATGGTATTGAGGTATTGCAAAATCGCTCTGCTCGTTTTATTTCATCGAACTATAATCGCAATGCTGGTGTCACAAACGTGAAAGCTGCTCTTAGTCTCCCTTCCCCAGCAACCCGTAAAAAGCGATGACGCGTTTGTCTTTCTTTCACAAAATGTACTACTACCACAACCCAGCTGTTCGTTCCTTGTTCGCACGCCCAGCTCCAATTCGCTCCCACCGACTTGGTCATCACCATAAGGTTAACATACCATATTCATCCACTACTGCAGGCTCGCAATCATTTGTTCCCAGAACGCCAGGGGATTGGAATTCGCTTACGCGCCTTCATAACGAATGCAACTGATGCAACTGCATTTAAAAATGTCCTATAAACCATACTATAGCATTACACGTTTGTTTTTTGCTAACTCATTTAGTTTACTAGATGTTCTCTACATGTATACTCCTACACACTTTGCAATGTATTTATACTCTGAGGGTACTATAAATAAATAAATCAATAAGTAAATAAATAATTAAATAAATAATATGCGTGAGCGCAATACTTCTGAAATATAGCCTTTTCAAACGAATGGATCATTTATGCAAGCCCTCTCTTTCTTTCTCTCTCTCTGTTATCTGTATATATACTATATATTATATATATATATATATATATATATATATATATATATAATATATATATATATATATTATATATATATATATATATATATATATATATAATATATATATATATATATATAATATTATGGGTCATTGCATGCCAAATCACCCAGCGTTTTTCCGACCATCACAGATATGGCTGAAAAAATATCCGCGTTTTTCTTGAAGTTCGAAACTCGTTCTGCTCGTTTATTTCTAATGCCAAAAATTTTCCCGCCTATTTGTGAGAGTCAGTAGTTTTGCGCCGACTGAGCTAAAGGGCATCAAACAACAATTTTTTTCAAAGGACGTGTGCGGGATGCACTCGATAAAATGGTATTTCCGGCAAGCTAATGAAGTGATGCAACTGTAAAAATAATGACTGATTTATGTATATCAATTGTTCGAGAGCTTTTCGCACGAGCAAAATTGAATAAAGTTGCAAAGTTTAATATTTCTTTCCAGGAACAAGGCAAACTCAAAGGGTAGAAATGAATTATATACTGGTGGCCTGTTCGACGTACTACAAAAGAAAAATATCTTAGTCGCTGAAGGTGTAGCAGATCGTCTGAAAAAAAATTGCGAATATCACTTTTTTTCAGAAAAGCTCTGTATTCAGCGTAAAAAAGCTTGCCTTGGTGCTCGGACTAAAAATATGCAATATACTTCATTTGAAAGCTCTATGTATTAGCTGAACATAGAGAAAGTTAAAAAAGGGTAATATTTTTTTACCTGCGAAATATTTTATTGAAATTTTGTATCTCCACCAGCTTTTCGCCGACGTAACTCAAGCGGCATGAAGCACTCACAACGGCAATCTTCAGTCCATGCCCACTGACCTGGGATGCAGACGTCAAGCATGGTACTGTCTATAGAGCAACCCCATTTCCTACCATGTTTGACGTCTGCATCCCAGGTCAGTGGGCATGGAGTGAAGATTGCCGTTGTGAGTGCTTCATGCCACTTGAGTTACATCGGCGAAAAGCTGGTGGAGATACAAAATATCAAAAAAATATTTCTCGACCCTTTTGTATTACCCTTTTGTAACTTTGCCTACGTTCAGCTAATACATAGAGCTTTCAAATGAAGTATCGTGCATATTTTTAGTCCGAACACCAAGGCAAGTTTCTTGATGTTGAATACAGAGCTTTTCTCAAAAAAAGTGATATTCGCAATCTTTTTTCAGACGATCTGCAACACCTTCAGCGACTAAATTATTTTTTTTTTGTAGAATGTCGAACAGGCCACCAGTACATAATTCATTTGTACGCTTTGAATTTGCCTTGTTCCTGGAAAGAAATATCAAACTTTGCAACTTTATTCAATTTTGCTCGTGCGAAAAGCCCTCGAAGAATCCATATACATAAATAAGTCATTGTTTTTACAGTTACATCACTTCATTTCCAGCCGGAAATACCAGTTTATCGAATGCATCCCATAAACGTCCTTTGAAAAAGATTGTTGTTTGATGCCCTTTAGCTCATCGGCGCAAAACTACACACTCTCACAAACAGGCGGGAAAATGTTTGGCAACAGAAAGGAGTTTCGAACTTGAAGAAAAACGTAGAAATTTTTTCAGCCATATTTGTAATGGCCGGAAAAACGCTGGAAGATGTGGCATGGAATGACCCATATATATATATATATATATATATATATATATATATATATATATTATATATATATATATATATATATATATATATATATATATATATATATATATATATATATATATATATATATATATATATATATATATATATATATCGCTTTAATGAACGCGTTCTCACTATTCGTGCAGTCGTCGATAAGGACGGTATTACAAAAATAACTCACAAATTCAACGTCCAGGAGGTCGATGTTCGTAACACCCAGCCCAAAGTAACCCCCGTAGTACGACAGCTTCATCCTATGGCGGTCTTGCATTAGCTCCACCAGGATTGCGTTGTTGATAGCGAGCACCGTGATTGTCAAAATATCCTTCACTTCTTTGGTATGGTGCAATGTTCGCTTGGCTTGCTTGTCTTCCGTTTGCGCATGCAACCCAACGCTGTGAAGAGAACAATGGTATGCTATTAACACACGCGCGATCAGCCAAAAGCCTTTGGCATTTCGTGTAGGATACACGATACTCCGCCTGATGTCGAGGGCACTGGAACTTGCCGGAACTAATACCCCTGGCACAAGGACACTCGAAAGTCCTTTAGGTCATGGGACATCTATCGCAAAGGTGTTCATGCGCAGTGACATACGACAAAGGAGTATATCCCTCCCGGAAATGTACCATTCCGGTAAAGCAGATCCCACATCCTACTTTTCGAAAGTGAAGGATGTTCTCTCACATTCAGCGTGCACAGATCAGCAATGTACGCTTTCAACGAATGCTACCTGGATTCGGTCATAATACCTTCTGGGGCTGTTGTGAACACGTGTGACTCTCCAAAAATGCACTGTCGAGGCAACGGTTTCAGGGTAGCCTCATAGTAACAAAAGTGGCTGACTGCAAATTGCATTACTTTTGCTCGTGTCAGGAATGTCAGGATTATGCAGGCCCTAGTTTTTTTTTTACTTTTTCTAAAATAGCGACATCTAGCTCCTCCCCGACCACCGCTCACGCTCAGTCAGCGCCTGTCACCGAGTTCTTCCCAACCTAGAACTTGTACGAAGTTACGAACGTTTAAGCAGAATGCCAGGAACCTTTTAGCGGGCAATATACTAATATGATAATACGACGCGTGCGTCTCCTCCCGCGATTACTGTCGAATTCAACTGAAGAAAAAACGTCAGCTCCGCCCATAGTTGCCGCTATTCCTCCCAGAGAGAATAGTACTAAAATGTATCAACCAATAGCGTTCACTCATTTTTGTGACGTAATGACTTCTCAACAGTTTCGGACAATTGACTTGCTCATGCAGACATATGTTTGTTTCGCGGGTTTCTGGGTCGGAAGCTTGGATATCCTGGTAAATTTCGTCAGGAATTCGGACGCCGCTTCTCAGTGAAACGTAACATTTTAGGTAGTAACGGACGAGCCTTTAACTCCTAACGTGTGTAGTTTTAACATTAGTGGCGAGGAAAAGTACTTATGGTTCCTCGGGAAACCAGCTAGCACGGGCGTATTTCACATGTGAAGGGCAGGCGCGCCGCGATTCTGTAGGCGGAGCTCACATTGTTTCTCAGGTTGTAACTGAGCATAATGAGCGGAGGACGCGTTCCAAGCTGTTTCACCGGGCTGTGCCTGCGGATCTGCGGGGCGGTCAGCTACAACAGCCAACGCCTGTAGAACCGTGGCCTCTTGACGAGGCGCCGGAAAATCATTACGAAGAACATGGCTTCCGGAAACGAGCGCCGCCCAGGGATTTTCGTCGGCGGCTCTTCAGTGGTCGTCGCTGCTTAGAGAAAAGGAGAAAAAAAAATTTAGGGACCATAACCGGAGCCGTCTACAAAATCACCTTTAAAAAAGTGCAAGTGCAATTTAGCGCCTTGGTTCAGTTTTCGCCTGACGACAAATAGCCTTAGGGTCCAGTTTGGGTCCCGTTGCATAGGGTCCAGTTTGGGTCCCGTTTAGGTGAACTATTTTTAAGTCAGATAGACGAGCATCTCAACAGTAAGTTCGCACATTCTAATGTATTTAAGACCTTTAGGTTTGTAGATGACTTTTTAGTAATTTTTGACAGGAGTTCTACTGGGGCTCACTTTGATGTAGAAGGAACCTTGATCGCCTTTAGGCAGACGTTAGCGCCTTTGCAAGGGATGAATGTAATTCCGTTAAACGGATCCATTTAGTTTTTAGACCGGTATATCACCCCCCTTTCGCAGTAACCATGCCTGCTGGGGTTATCAGCCAAGAAGTAAAAAACCGATTTTACCCTATGGATCGGCTCATTCTAAACTCGTGAAACGAACCATCGCCAACATGTGTCTAAATTTTGCACTTAAGAAATCCTGCCCTCATCGTGTGCAGCAATGTTTTTTAGAACAAGTATATCGTCTAAAGGCGCCAAGCTACCCTGGCCACGTGTTAGTGTCTGTGTCCGAGGTGCTAGTGAAAAGATTAGGTAAGCAATCTTTTTGTGAACAGAACAGCGGTAAGTCTAACAGGAACAAAAAAAAATCACGCCATATCCACGAAGTGGATGATGATTCAGGAGCTGGATCGGAGATAATCGGGTAAACCGTGAATGCTCCGTACAATTCCTCTACAGTCATAAAAAGACGTCACACGTTGTTATAGTGGCGATTGTGGTAAGGTTGTTGTCGAACCACAAGGTGTCGCTGACCTTGCAGCTGTGGCCGAACGTGTGGTCGAGGAAATCGCGCTTGAAGCGCACGTCGGCGCCACCAACTTCAGGTAGCGACCGCTTTCGGCGCTTGGCCGCTGCATCCGCGCCCGTACGTCTTCGAGGTTCTCTTGCCACCGCTTCCGCGCTGCTTCGGCTTCGTGGGCTTGTATATCGGGGTCCGCAGGACGCGCACGTCTCTCGGCGGCCTTTCGAGGTCCTACCGCAGGATCTTGGCGGCGAGCCCGCATTGCTGCTGCCTTGCGAGCCCTCCGCTCCGCCGCCTTGTCTTCTTCGTTCATGTTATTAGTACTGAAGCGCACTGCCGGAGTGGAGCGAGCGCCGCATGCTACAGTTGCCTATGCTATATGTGGTTTTTCCTGCGTTAATATCATCATCAAGGCGCTCGAAGAACAAGAGGAAGAAGACTTCTCCTTTGCGCGAGCTGCGCCTGTAGCGTTCACCTCGGGAACTGACTGCGCCTGTAGCGGTCGCCTCGGGAACGCCTCGGGAACCTGGCGAGCCAGCTCCTAAAAAGTAGCCGTCATCCCATACATCCATCGCCTATCACACAATCTTAAGAAAGCTGCTCAGAAGGTGGGTGTGGAGTTAGTATTTTCCACT
The DNA here is from genome assembly GCF_013339695.2 of Rhipicephalus sanguineus. NCBI lineage: Eukaryota > Metazoa > Arthropoda > Arachnida > Ixodida > Ixodidae > Rhipicephalus > Rhipicephalus sanguineus. The sequence goes on from NC_051182.1 coordinate 124,260,723, forward strand.
CCGCAAAAATTATCCAGACTGCGCAGATTGACAGAGCCTTGTTCCAGTGCGCCTCTCGTCTGCGACGTGAACCACAGGGTTAAATTCGTTCAGTGCCATAAGGGTGTTCTGTACAACATTCCACTTTCATGTGGAAAGGTATATATAGGATAAACTGGGCGCTGCCTTAACGAGCGCCTAAAAGAACACAGCAGTAATGTCAGGAACGGTAACAACTGTCATCTCGCAACTCACTGCCAAGGGTGCTCCTGCACCCCGAAATTTGAACAGTGCACAGTCGTATCCCGCAACCATAATCAATCGGCGAGGCTAGTAGTTGAAGGGAGATCTATTTTAGAATGCGCAGAATCGTGTGTCAGCATAGCGTCATTGACATTATCTAAGAAAGATATTGAATTTTTGAGTGCTCAGTAACGTGTAATGCGCAGGCCCTGTGTCATGTGCTTCGGTGTACATTAGTGACGTACCCCTTATTTTCCAATAAACAAGTTGTAAGCTGCGCAGTGTGTGTCCCGTCTCTTTTTCGTCCTCGTCTTTGAAGCGCATCCACTTCATCGACTGCCTTTTATTCATTTTTATTTGTTTCGATCGCTTGAATGTTCGCAATAGAAATAAACATATAAATGAAATTTTTTTTAAATTCCATGTAGTGCACCGAAAATACAGATACCGATACAGGTCTTGCTGAACGTGCCATGGTGTATACAAGATACATCGTAGCCTTTCTATGCTAGCCGCTGAAGTACTCCTTTGTTCGATTGTGCTCAGCAATGGATACAATCCGACTAGTGGAGCCATCTGTACACTGTTCGTTCTGAGATAACGCGCAAGTGAAGTGTCGCACGCGATTAAAACAATACTTGTCAGAGCAAAATGGCGCAGACTGTCGCGAGGGGTCCCAAGTATCAGAGCAGCCATGGGATGGAGGGGTTAGGGGACGTTTCAACCCTCCCACCTCCCGCCGAAAATTTTGATGTTTGCATGTGCACACATACATACGAACGCACAAACATACATAATAGTGGTTAAACTCTCCCTCCCCCCTTTCACCCGAAAAACTTCTGTCCACGCCCCTGGTGCCAAGAAGATGGTCGTGACAATTTCAAGTAATAAAAGATTAGGTTTATCGTATTCACTCACCCCTTAATTGATTTTACGATCTCCTTGTACGTTCCTCGAATTACCACGTAGCCTCCGACCGACATTTGGAAGAGATTGTCGAAACTCAAAACATGCTGCAAGAAAAGTGAAGAAGGCAAATTCTTATTGCACCGTTAGCAATACGAACGTGGTATTATAGGCATGCGCAGGGTTCTCTATTTGAAGAGGGGGTGGGGAGTGGGGGAGGTGGGGGGTGGGGGGGAGCGACGCCACACAGAAGCATTCCCTTTCCCCATCATTGTTCGGGTCCGGTAGACAACGAGCTTCGCTATGATTGAAATAATGAAAATAAAGCGATAGACTTCTCACAACTGCCTGCCTTTGATCCCCGGCTGTCCAGGCGTAATTATGGGAAGTAAAGAGTTCATGGAATGGGACATAAGTTCAGAGGATACTTGACAACGAGAACATGAAAAAAATGAGAAAGAAGTACATAGAAGCAGATAGGGCAGGCGCTGACGCCCGACCTATCTGCTTTCTTCTACTTTTTTCTCGTTTCTTTCTTTCTTAGTCTGCTCTAATATGTGCCCCTTCGATATTAACCAGTTCGCCCAGCAACAAGTCTTGCACAAGCAACAGGACTGTCGCTGTACTTTCAACTGGCGTTTAGTTCAAACGAACGATCATTTACGATCAGGCACAAAAGCACACAACATCAAAATATTGCGTAGGTCATGTCTTCAAACCTGAGATTTGAAATCGAATCTATCGTGTGTAAATTTGCGTCGAAAGAAATGCTATTTTTTTTTCTTTAAACGCCAAATATGAGCAGCTGACGCACTCATCGCCCGCGTTCTTGATGAAGTATGTGTCAACTCTTTCGCGTTCTCTTTCCGAACTACTTTCCTTAAAAGGGTCTTGCAACACTTCCAAGTAATCATCAAATGGCTTCATTAAAAGAGCATACTGTCTCACGAATGAACTGCCACAAAAAAAGTTTTTGGAATCTGTCAATTATGAGCAGAGAGACAGAGATATGGCGCACGCTTTTCAGGCACTTTCTGTCTTGTTTCGTACCAGCGAGTGCACTGAAATCTACGCAGCGGGGAGGGGGGAGGGGGGGGAGATTAGAATAAAGCAAGAAGACGCTCCGTTTCACCACCTCACGTCATGACATCAAGCAAACAGGTTTGCTAAACAGCAAACCTGTTTAGCAAATTGTTCCTTGCAAGTCGATCCAGAAGACTATCATGATAAATGGGTATGCGCCACAGAGATTGAGGAAATCCCACTATTCTCCACTGGTCCGCTACGACTGAAAAAGGCAACAGTTAGCCCAACAAATTGCTGCGAAGCGACGGTGGGGAGCCGAAGACATCGAGTACGTGCAACGAGAGAATACTAGGAAACGGGAAAGGCAACGGTGGCTGCGAAAAGACCCCGAAGCGATGGAAGGCCTACGCCAACGACGACGTGCCCGTAGATCTATGAGAGGTGCGAACGCTTGGTTTCAGCGCCAGTTTTTGTCTCTTTAGTTTCGACAATCGTGTCTTGTCTGTGACTGTCTGTGGTTGAACTCGAACCTCTCTGCGCTGAGAATCAACGTAGAAACGATCTAGCATCACCTAGCTAAAGCCTAGCAACAACATAGAAGCATCCTAGAACCTGGATCACGTAGCTAAGCCCTAGAAACAGCCTAGAAGCACCCACATTAGTATTCAGAATCCTCCAGTTTCGCTTTTTCAAGCCTTGCGCGCTTTGTGCAAGTTTTGCTATTTATTTTCTTATTTTCCTAGAAAGCCCGGCTTCCAAAAAGATTTCTTTTAACGCGATAGCGTTAAAGAGCTCGCATCGCAGAAATTACGCCGTCGGCGTCGGCACCGTTGGTTGTGAGCGAAAAATCATCATCTTGTCCGTGACCGAAAAATCGAAAAAGCTGCAAATAAAATAAATAATAAAAATATTCGGTCCGAGTGAGAATCGAACCCAGGCCGTCTGCGTGGCAAGCAGGTGTTCTACCACACAGCCACGCCTCTGCTTGGAGCTGCACTGAAAGTAACTTTCATGCTTCCCAAAAATACGCGTCCTGTATACAGGTGTCACAGTACGAGATGCAATATCGCAGTAATATTGCGTGGTACAAGCGTACATTGCCATCGGGCGTCACACCATGTCATTATCATAACGACTTTGTCGTTTTAAAGACAGCCACCCATTACAGAAGGCACGTTACTGCGCGTATTCCTTTAAGACCACGTAGTGGGCGCATCGCAACTTCGAAAAAGTTTCTCGCGCATAATTGCCCCTGGTTTAAAGCATGCTACCCATTACATAAGGCACACACCTTAGTGCGCGCATTCTGTTAAACACTCGTAGTGTTCGAAGTGCGCACTAGGGGCAGGATATCCCTATCGCGTTCAACTCTTAAAGGCGAAGCTTAAGCGTCCCCCCAATTTTTGGTGAGTTGGTGCTTCGCCCCCTTTTTCGCGAAATGTCTTTTGCGTCACGGTCAAGCATACCTAAGCAATGTAAACCCGGCTTACTTGCAATGTGATCGCGAGGGCGCGTGCACGGGCACGTGGCGCCATACCGCGGCAGCAGTGGTAAATATGCAGCTCGCGATGCTCAATTGAGCCAATGACCGTGGTCGTACGGTTCATGGCGGGTTTCAGGCTAATGGCTTATGGCATCAACTGTCGAGAAGAGTGGCCGATTTCTAGCTGACTTCGAGAATTAAGTGTCAATTCCAGGCCGCGGGCTGCGTCATAATGTTTGACTCGCGTGTTCTCGAGAGCCTCGATCGGCAGCCTTTACTGACCATGGTCAAAAAGCGTTGCGGGGCCCATTTAAAAAGAAAGCTGCCTTTCTTAAGAAATAAAGCAGGTGACAAGTGTGCCAGCTGCCCATCTTTGGCGCCAAATGAAGACGAACTAGCTCATGAAACAGGCTATCATGAGAAAGAAATAGCTTTTCTTTCGGCGCTCATTTACACGTGATTCATTCGATCTCAATTGTTCGGTTTTAAGATATGAGCGGCGCAATTGTTTCAATGACGATGTGTGCCTACGTGCCTGACGGGCGGGGCATAAACGATCGTTCGTTTGAAATAAACGCCAGTTCAAAGCACAGCGCCAATCCTGCTTCTTTTTTCTTCATTGCTATTAGAGAGATTGCTCAACGTCTGTTGGTGTTTGGCAGCTATAGCACCGTTTAACGCTTATGCACCCAAGTTGACGCTTGGTGGCTCATCTCCCTCACGACGACTAACGTCCATGATCAACGATTAGACAAACCTTTGTGGTAGCTGTAGCAGTTAACGGTGAGAGTGTAATCAGAGAAAGCGGTGTGACAGCCAGAAGAAAGTCGGCTAAGGTCGCCATCCCGCGGCATGTTAAAGAGTAAACAGAACATTACGGCTGGACTTCAGGAAAACTCAATGCGCGTAGTGTCTCCCCTCTACGGCGATGTTTCCCGGAGTGAGCGTAAGTGGGGAACGCGCTGTTACAGAGGCAGGCGTGCGTCGCAGAGCTATTTTTAATACGGATGGATGCTATCAGCGAGGCCAAGGCTTGGGCTAAGGTCACCACCTCGTAGTGTCTTAAGGCATTGACGAAATTGCACTTCTCCTAATGGAAACGCGCCGAATGGGACGGACGCGTAGCGACGACGTGTTGCAGGAGCTAATCGCGAATACCACGGTCATGATGCGTTACTTCACTTTGCCGCTTCCAGACGGCGACACCACCCCGCCGACCAAGAGCAGTGTGAGAGGAAAATGTGAGATATAAAAGGCGCATTTGTAAAGTCTCCAGAGTGCGTGACGGTGGCGCAGTAGATAGCAAGCCCCGGAAACTGTTGTCGCGGGCCGGAAAGGTCGCGGGTTCGACTCCCGTTGATGGAACTTTTTATTTGCCATCTGATCGTGTCCATTTTTCGACGTCATTTACGTGATGGAAATACGTCACTGATGTCTTAGTGGACCCCTGCATGAAACACTGTCATATTAAAAAATTGCCGGACGATTAGATACTACCTAATGCGTATTCTGAGCGCAGCTTTGAGTTGGGGCAACGCCAAGTGTGTTTGAAGTTTTTGGCTATCCGCAGTTGTAGCAATGTAGCATTCGTTACATATTGCCACAGAAATTGCCAGCGCTCGAGTGCTACGCGCGCTACTCTGTGCGCTGAGGCGTCGCGAACCAAGCTAAACGCCGACTACCCCGTCACGACAAGCGAAGCTGAACGCCGACAGCCCCGTTACCACAGGCGAAGACAGCCGCAGTGCATGTGCCAGCCCTGCATGCGCGCGAGCTCCGACCGAGGGGGCCAGCGCGCGGGACGCATGAAGAAAGCGAGGTTACACGCCAATGGTTCTAGATATCGACAGACTCCACGTTCGCTCTCTTTCGTCTTCGTTTCCTCCCTTTCTTTTTCTCTCTTTGTGCCTATTTCTCTCTCTTCCTCTGTTTCTCTTTATTTTTATTTTATTTATCTTTTTATTTGTGTTGCTGTCTTCCTCTGTTTTTTCTGTCTGTTTTTCGTGTCTGTTTCTTTTTATATCTTTTTTTTTGTCTTTCTATGTCTTTACCTGTCCTTTTCTATCTCTCTTTCTCTCTGTCTGCATCTTTCTCTTTTATTTTCTCTCATTTTGTTTTTCTCTCTCCTTTTTATTTTTTTAGTGTCTGTTTTCTTTTTTCTCTCTATTTCTCTTTCTTTCTATGGTTTTTCTCTGTCTCTCTATATTTCTATATCTTGATGCTTGCTTACTCTCTTTCTGTTTCTTTCTCTTTATTTTCCATTTCTTGGTTTCTCTCTATCTCTGTCATTTTCACGTGTTCGTTTTCGCTTGACACTCGCACCTGCTGTACACGGTAGTCTGTACACGGTAGGCTGGCCTAATAGACCTTTTTCAAGCTATCCTAGAACCCCCCGCAGGCGCGCGAAGCACTATGGGAAAAGTGTGTACGGCGAGCCCGCCGGTTGTTCCGTCGCTCGCTGCTCGTTGGCGCCGTGGGAGCACCAAACAAAAAATTGGCCGCGTATCTGCGTGCTTCGCTGCAAATGTCGTCTAAAGACGATAGAAGACGCGCTGCGTGAGATATGGACGCATCTGGCAATACGTCGGGAAACATGAGTGCTGTGTTGCGGGCTGGTAGTCTCGGCGCAGCAGCAGACGAAGACCGGCGGTGACGAACGCGACGGGCGGGGACGCCAGCCAGCCCCAGCACGCGGTTTGGCGCGAAGCGCTGAAGCAGAAGAAACGTCTGCACTCAACGAGTACTCTCCACACAATCTTTTATTTACACGTCGCCTGGGTAAAACAGGAATGCCAGAGCGGCGCCCCATGGCATTCGTACAGTGCAATACAGAACCGAAACCGAAACACAACAATGAGCTCGTGCAGAAGGCACGGGGGAAGGTAAGTTTCAGCGCAGTCGCATTTTTAGCGCAGCTAAAGAAAGTAGGGTCTTTAGAATTACGTATGTATGCATTTTCTATTAAAGGAACACACCACCTAATACTTACCTAGTGACGTGGCGCCTCAGATATGCGTAATGTTTGCTTTTTGATCGACAATGTACACAAGTATGAACCTAGTCAGCCGTTCAAGATGGCTGGCCCTTGGGCAAATGGTTCAACTTTGGCCGAGTGGCTGAATCGAGTGACGTGCCAACAAACAGAAAGACAGAGAGACCAAAATTTCTCCGTTTAAGTATCACAAGAAAGACTAGTTTTTTAAAAAAAAGATTGGCAGATCCCACGTACCGTGGGAGTCGATGTTATGCGAAGCATGCGGCGGGAAGCTGACTGTGGCGTACTTTTCTTTTACGGAGCGACACTCTACAAAATGATGCTAAAGATTTGTATAAAATTTAAACGCACACATATATGTTGAAGAGCCGCATATGCGTTATATAACCGGTTGTTTACGGTTGGGTAACGCCGCCAATGGCAACGTGGGTATTACCAACAGCAGAAGTAGTAAGCTGATATGTAGTGCTTATACGTGTCCCGAGAACGCACCCATGTTTCACGAACCCGTGTGCCTCTGTGGAAGAACTTCCTGACAGTTCTTGAACAAGGGCATCATCACCGTGGTTAGTGAGCACCAGCAGATGGTCATGACTTGTTATAGGATCCAATCGTAATTGTGGTGACGAGGTGTCCATGTGTAGTGAAGTATGTGGTATAGTAGAGCTGTTGGACTTCGTGATGCCTCGGTCATTTTATCGAAAATTGTCGATAGAGCTGGCGACATGTCGGAACATGAAGCCACTCTTCGCGTTGCTGGGGTATATGCCGTCGAGACTGGTAGGCCTTGATGGTGCTACGTAGACCAACATCAGTGCATGATGCTCGTCGTATTCGAAGACTACCTGGGCGTATGTGGCCTACGTAGCCTAGTCTACAAAGTGGCTGTCAGTTAATCTCGCATCATCCTCGGTCAGCATGAGGCCATCGCCCAACCTCATAAGAAATGAAGAGGACACTGCGTCGTTCTGGCGGACAAAGTTCATTTTACGGTGCGATGATGTGAATATCATACGTAACTTTCGTTAATGTATTCATCCGGGGTCGAGCAATGCTCAATATAGCTTGCTGAATCATAGGAATACAAACGTACTGTTTATTAGACTGCTATAAAAGCGGAGCCAACACCGGAACCACAGACGTTAATCTGATATGACGCCTGTATCGTTGGAGTATACACATCGTAGGCGTACCATGTAGTGTTTATTGCTTTCTCGTAAAATTAGATAGCAAGCACCACAACCACAAGTGACGTTACACCGACATTACGCCTGTGTAGGATGCTTTTCCAAACCAGTTTATAGACTTGGCGTGGCTCAGTGGTAGAATACCTGATTGCGACGCAGAATACTGGGGTTCGATTCCTGCTGGGGTCCTAATTTTCATTCTTTCCATTCTTCGAGTCAACGCTGCTGATGTTGGCTTTCCTTAACACTCAGCATTTAAGTTACCAGTGTCTGTTCTCGCCGTTCCTGGGTAGATATAAACTGTCAATCACCTGTGGCGCATACCTGTAAACCGCGGCCCGTGGTAAACGGGTGTGTGCCACACGTGTCTAGTGGAAAGGGTTTGACGACGTACGCGACAGCATTTTCAAGTTATTCATGTCATGACCCGAAAATCATATATGTCAAGTCCTCTTGAACTCCCATGCCAATTTTGGTCAATACTAAGTTAAAAAGGCGATCATGAGAGCAGCCAGACGTAGGCGGCTAGATAGATAGATACGTAGATAGAAACGCTCAAAGTGCCAGAAGTTCGCTCAGAAATGCTTCGCATTTAAAACGCGTCGCCCCTGGTTGACTATTATTAAATTTTAAATACTACACATGTCTCAACGCACCTGCATGTATCTCTACGCATGAAATGCGAAAGGAATGATGCAGTCAGTGTACGTATTACCGAGCGGATGTATACCGGATGTAGCAGTTAAGCTGCATGCGAGTTATCGCGTGCCCATACATGCAGTCAAAACGTGCTATCGTGAGCATTGTGAGCTGGAACACCGAATTCGCATTTATTCAATGATTACTTGTTCACAAGCCGCTATGGCATTTATTGCCATAGCGGCTCGTGATCGGGTTTAACCAAACTGTAGAGAGGTGTTACAGTGTTCAGGTATACATATTTTAATTGACAAATCACGCGCTGTACAAATAAGTGAGCACATTCTAAACGTGTTTAAAGAAAACGGGATGGGACTAGAATTCACTTGCGAGTTGCCTTGCTCTGATAATTTGCAGTTTCTTGATACATGCTTTTAAGTTTCACTTCGGGGAATGTTTGCGGCAGTATAGCCCGCGTTCAGCGAAATCGGTGTCTAATTTCGCGTCGGCGCATTCGAATACTGTTAAACGAGCAATTGTGATGTCATGATTACGAACAGCATTGGAAAAAAACTTGCGCACGTAAGATGAGCAGTAGTTTCTAGCTGCAAAGTGATCAAAGAGGCGGGATATCCTGCGTATCGTTGTATCGGTTTGCGAAAATCTGTTCGCATGACAAAGAAAGATTAACACGGACGTCCTCCATCCGTAAATAATGAAGATGTGACGTGGTTTATTGACGCGTCTTCAGGGAATATCAACAAGCGTCTCGAGTAGGGCGTCGGAGAGCGGCGGGCGTCAAGCAGCCAAAATCCGGGCAAGCGCGAGCTGGTGTCCCCTGCTACTATTGACACTGCGGCTTGCTTGCTTGCTAGCTTGCTCGTGTGTTTCTTCGTCGTCCTCTCTTCACTACATTGGCTCCCGGGGAATAGCGGAGCCATCCTGGCGACTTAAGGCGTTGACAAGATAGCGGGGTCATAATATGGCTTGATGCGAGACACGTGGACGATTTCTCGGCCGCGACGGCGCAAGTCGTCAGATGGTGTCAAGGGCTCGACCTCGTAATTGACGGGAGAAGTCTGAGCAAGAATGCGGTAGGGGCCGTGGTATCGGGCTAGTAACTTGGAGGAAAGTCCAGGAGTGTTCGGCGGTACCCAAAGCCAGACGAGAGCACCTGCCTTGAAAGCAGCAAGAGGTCCGTCGTCGTCGCGCCTAAGCTTCTGGCGACCTTGGTCTTCTGCCGTAAATGAACGAGCCAACTGTCGGCAATCTTCTGCGTACCTTGCAAAGTCGGAAATTGGGCTGTACTCACATGCATCAGGTGTGTAAGGAAGCATGGTGTCCAGCATGCATGATGGCTCTCGCCCGTATAAAAGAAAGAACGGTGAGAATCCTGTGGTGGCTTGCGTAGCAGTGTTGTACGCGTATGTCACGAAAGGAAGAACGGTGTCCCAGTTGGTCTGGTCGGATGCGGTGTACATCGTCAGCATATCACCGAGAGTGCGATTAAATCTTTCGGTTAGGCCATTGGTTTGTGGATGATATGCGGTCGTCATGCGGTGAACGATATTGCACTGAACGAGCAATGCTTCAATAGCTTCGGACAGGAAAACACGTCCTCTGTCGCTCAAAAGTTCGCGCGGGGCGCCGTGGCGCAGGACGAAGTTGCGTAGAATGAAAAACGCAACTTCTCGGGCTGTTGCTGTGGCCAAAGCTGCAGTCTCTGCGTAACGCGTGAGGTGGTCTACGCCGACAATAATCCATCTGTTCCCAGAAGTGGTCGAGGGAAGCGGGCCGTATAAATCAATACCAACACGGTCAAACGGACGCGCCGGGCACGGGAGAGGCTGAAGTGTACCGGCTGGTCGTTGGGGTGGAGCCTTTCGTCGCTGACAGGCGGTACAAGTGCGGATATACTTGCACACAAATGAATACAGTCCGCGCCAATAGTATCGCTGACGCAGGCGGTTGTAGGTCTTGAGAACGCCGGCGTGAGCGCTTTGCGGGTCGGTGTGAAAAGCAGCGCACATTTTCGTGCGCATGTGGCGAGGTATCACAAGGAGCCACCTCCGACCATCAGACGCGTAATTCCGCCGATAGAGGAGACCATCTCGAATAGCGAAATGGCGCGCTTGGCGACGAAGAGTTCTTGAAGCGGGGTAAGCTGATGGATCAGCCAGAAAGTCGAGCTTGTGGCAAACCCACGTATCCTTGCGTTGCTCCAACGACATGTCTGCGACGTCGATTGGCGACAAGGAAGCTGGTGGGGAAGCTGTGTCGGACGCTAGCGGTGAGCGGGAGAGCGCATCAGCGTCAGAGTGCTTGCGGCCTGATCGGTACACAACACGAATGTCGTACTCTTGCAGCCGAAGCGCTCAACGACCGAGGCGTCCCGATGGATCTTTCAGCGATGAGAGCCAACATAGAGCATGGTGGTCCGTGACGACGTCGAAAGGGCGGCCATAGAGGTACGGGCGAAACTTAGCCAAAGCCCAAATTATGGCAAGGCATTCCTTCTCAGTAACCGAATAATTGCACTCAGCTTTCTTGAGAGTTCGACTCGCGTAAGCGACGACGTATTCTTCGTATCCCGGTTTCTTTTGAGCCAGTACTGCACCAAGGCCGACGCCGCTGGCGTCAGTATGGATTTCCGTTGGCGCATCAGGGTCAAAGTGCCGAAGTATTGGAGGCGATGTCAGTAAGCGCCGTAGCGTTTCGAAAGATGTGTCGCACTCTCTTGACCAAGCAGACAGGCCATTAGAAGTTGTCAAAAGATTGGTAAGAGGGGCGATGATGGAAGCGAAGTCGCGAACAAATCGACGAAAATAGGAACACAGCCCAATGAAACTTCGAAGCGTCTTCATGCAAGTGGGCTTGGGGTATTCGGCAACGGCCCGGAGTTTCGCTGGGTCCGGAAGAACGCCTTCCTTGCAGACGACGTGACCCAGTATCGTCAACTGGCGCGCCGCAAAATGACACTTTTTGATGTTGAGTTGAAGACCAGCTGAGGTGAGGCACGTCAAAATCTCACGTAGGCGGACAAGGTGAGTAGGGAAATCCCTAGAAAAGACTACGATGTCGTCGAGGTAGCAAAGGCAGGTGTTCCACTTGTAGCCGCGAAGGATGTTGTCCATCATTCGTTCGAAAGTAGCTGGGGCGTTGCACAATCCGAACGGCATGACGTTAAACTCGTAGAGTCCATCAGGAGTGACGAAAGCAGTCTTCGCACGATCGGTGACATCCATCGGTACTTGCCAGTAACCTGAGCGTAAATCTAAAGACGAGAAATATTCTGCCCCTTGTAAGCAATCGAGAGCGTCATCGATGCGTGGCAACGGGTACACATCTTTTCGAGTAACCTTATTGAGGCGGCGATAGTCAACGCAGAACCTTATTGATCCATCCTTCTTGCGCACAAGTACGACAGGAGAGGACCAGGGGCTCTGGGACGGCTGTATCACTGCGCGTTTAAGCATGTCGTCGACTTGTTCGTTGATAATTTGCCGTTCTGCCGCGGAAACTCGATAGGGTCGTTGGCGTAAGGGAGCATGTGAACCGGTGTCGATGTGGTGTGTGACGCTCGTCGTGCGGCCCAAGGTTGGCTGGGCACAATCGAAGGACGAGCGGAAGTCTTGCAGAAGGGCGAGGAGTTGACTGCGATGCGATGGTGGTAGATCGTCGGCGATTGAAGGGCGGAAATTATCTGGGGCTGAAGAGTTGGGAACAGGTGACGTCATGGCGTTCAGCTGAAGGTGACGTTGGTCCTCAGAGAAGTCCAGGGAACGCAAGAGGTCGACGTCTTGTACGTGCCCCAAAGATTCCCCGCGAAGCAAGGTAACGGCGGACGTCAGCGAGTTGGCAACGAGCATTATCGTAGCGCCAGAATTAATCGATAGTACTGCAAAGGGCAGTCGTAAGCCGCGACGACGTAGAAATACGTCCGACGGGGCAAAGAGCGCTGTTCCGTCTGGTGCAGTCGCACAGGTCAGTGCTACGAGGGTCCACGAGTTTGGGGGTATATCTGTGTCCTCAGCGACGACTAGTTTGTGGGGAGGTTCCGATGAAAGAGAGGTCTGCAGCGGCATAAGAGCTACTTCTGCGCGAGAACAATCTATGATGGCGCTATGACTCGATAGGAAGTCCCAACCGAGAATAATGTCGTGGGAGCAGGACGGTAGCACAAAGAACTCGATCACGTAAAGTGCACCTTGTATGGTGACTCGCACAGTGCAGACAGCTGACGGCGCAATGCACTGTGAGCTGGCAGTACGGAGCATTAGTCCTGATAGCGACGTCGTCAACTTCTTTATCTTGCGGCACAGTGTCTCAGAGATGACGGAAACGGCGGCCCCTGTGTCAATAAGCGCAACGGCGGCGGTTCCTTCGACATCGACGTCTATAACATTTGGCGGCGAAACACATGGAGGCCTTGGGCAGTTCGACTTGCATGCAGCTCTTGCCTCCGGAACTGCAGCAATCAGTTTCCCTCCTCTGTAGCTGAGCGACGACGCATGGGTGACAGAGAGCGTCGTCGAGGAGATGGTGATCGACGATTGGAGAAGGATGGTCGATTATCAGCGGCGTACCTAGGTGGTTTGCGTGACGACGAGGGATCAGGTGTGCCCACGGTGTCGAAGAAAGAAGGTGGGCAACGGCGGCAGTGGCGAGCGACGTGTCCAGCGACACCACAGGCGAAGCAGATGGGCCTGTTGTCCGGCGTTCGTTACACGTTTTGACGGCGGAAAAACGAAGGCGAGGGCCCCGCGTATTGAAGCGGCGAAGAAGTCGTGGTCAGCGGCGAGGCAGGGGTCGGCATCGCAGGGGTCGGCATCGCAGGGGTTGACATCGCAGGGGTTGGCATCGCAGGTCTGGCATACGGCATAGGCTGCTGAGGGGGCCGAGCAGCGACAGCTGCGTAAGTGAGCGGCGCAGTGACGAGTGGTTGTTGTGGTATAGATGGTGGTAGGTGCTCAGCAATTTGGGTCCGAATGACGTGTTGAAGGTCAGGGGCCAAAGTCTGCACTGGCTCGTTCGTGAGAGGTAGTAATAAAAGCTGACGCGCTACCTCTTCGCGGATAAACTCCTTGATGGTGGATAGCAGCGGCTGCTGATCGGGAGGGCGAGCAGTAACGTGCAAGCTCGATAGCGTGTCGGTCGTCGTGAGGGCTTGGCGCGCGATCGAGCGCTGCCGACGCAACTCGTCAAAGCTCTGACACAAGGAGACGAGTGCAGCGACTGTGGTGGGATTCCTTGCGAGGAGCATCTGAAAAGCATCGTCCTCGATGCCCTTCAGGATGTGCTTGATCTTATCCTCTTCGGTCATGGTAGAGTTCACGCGGTTGCAGAGGTTCAGCACATCCTCAATGTAGCCCGTGAAGTTCTCGCCGGGTTGCTGCGCGCGTTGACGCAAGCGCTGCTCTGCCCGAAGCTTGCGAGCCGAAGGCCGACCGAAAACGTCCGTAATGGAAGTCTTAAAGACGGACCAAGTGGGAATGTCGCTCTCGTGGTTGTTATACCACAGCTGGGCGATGTCCGCAAGGTAGAACTGGACGTAACCAAGCTTCATTTGGTCGTCCCATTTGTTGCTGGCACTCACACGTTCGTATTTCGAGAGCCATTCTTCCACGTCCGAGTCACCTGAGCCGGTAAAGATGGGTGGATCTCGCTGGCGATACACGGCGCCGCAGGTGACGTGGACTGCCGAAGGTCCCGACTGGAGAGGGGTCTCCTCGGCCATGGTGGCGATGTGGTCACGAACCGGGGGGAGTTTCCGGGAGCGAAGGTCCAGGTTGGTACTGGGAATCCACGTACCTCCACCAAATGTGACGTGGTTTATTGACGCGTCTTCAGGGAATATCAACAAGCGTCTCGAGTAGGGCGTCGGAGAGCGGCGGGCGTCAAGCAGCCAAAATCCGGGCAAGCGCGAGCTGGTGTCCCCTGCTACTATTGACACTGCGGCTTGCTTGCTTGCTAGCTTGCTCGTGTGTTTCTTCGTCGTCCTCTCTTCACTACAAAGAAACTAGAACTATTGCAGTTATTCCACATATGTATAAGAAGTCGCATCGCCTGAAGAACGTAGGGAAGCGATGTGGGGGCGAAGGTTGTGTATGCCGCCCCAAATAAGCTTAGTCGCATGAAGGTCGCATGGGTCTGCGGTGCACAAAGAAACATGCGGTCAGAGGCATGCCAATTGTTTTGTAGATTCTGTAGGAGGTAACCGCAAATTCCTCTTTCTTGTGTCCACATGTACATCGGCCAGACTGGTCGGTGTATTAATACGCGCCCCAAATTCATTGACTGGAGCCGTCTCATCTCGCATCGCTATGTCAGTCAAGAAAATGTAATCCCATCTTCGAAAGCACAGTAATTTTGTACCATCAACGTAATCAGACAACGCGAGAAATTTCGGAGGCATATCATTTGACAAATAACATCACGCTTTGTGTCAGTCAACCTTCTATGTCATTACAAGACATAGAATTCAGCTTTATTAATCGACTGTAAGCACGCGCCTTGGCTGTTTTACTTTTTGTGCCTCATTATGACACGCGCCAGGCACTCCCATTTTTGTATATATGCGTATTTTTTTCACGCGTGCAATAAACTTTTAGTTGTGTGTGAACACTGGTTTGAGCATTTCCTTCCTTGTACTGTTCCTTTCTTTTTTTTCTCTAAGTATTATTCCAACCTGTAGTTATGGCACCAAAGAAGGTCAGTGGGCACTTATCGTTCGTTACATATAGGGTGCGAGCGACGCAATGAATGTAACTCATTTCCCCAAATGCGGAATACACTTTCTAGTGTACTCTTCAAATATCAGAACGTCACAATGTACTCGTCGACAGTGTCGATGGACGTTGATTCCAAATGCATCCGAGATTCGTAGAACACTCCTGCACTTCATAGGCAACCGAGTTGTATCTTTTTTTTTTTTTTCATTTATGCCGTAAGGCGCACTGGCGCCAAAAAATAAATAAAAGGTGACGCTTCTGAGCCGCTTAACTGGTCTAACAGTGGGACAGATGGAAATCGTCGAGAGGCCGTCGCAGCTAAACACTGAAGTTCGTGATTGCATTGCGTAGTAACATGTTGCACCTTGCCAAATTCACTGTGTCGAAGAAGTCCTGGCACGGCGCAAGCGGAAAGCTGCAGCGCGAGGCCCGCGTGCTCGTCGCGGCGGCTGCTGCGGCGTACGCACATTTCCCATGAGCGCTTGCGCATCCGTTGGTGGCGCTCATGTGCTTGAAAAAGGTCAATTCCTGTGGCACATACCCCTCCGCTCGGTGGCGCCACCGACGCTAACGGCGACGCCGCTCAACGCAGGGACGAGCACCTCAGAGCTGCGCTCTAAAAGGGCGCTGTCACGAGCTCTGGCGCACGCGCTATCCCGACAGACATCATTAGACAGCTCGTAATCGTGGCGGTTCACCACAAAGTATGCGCTGAGAGCCGCTTACATTGTGTTACGTTGTGTTGAGACGACAGACAGCACGAAAACAGTTTCACTCGTTGGAGCTATTCCCTTACACCAGCGTTTTCTAGAGCTACGCGAGATCGGGTCCAAAAGAGTTGGCTGCTATCATCACTTTATGTAACATTCCAATTGGATGCTATCACATTCATTGCTTCGCCATTGCGGCGAAACTGTGATTTTTTTTGAGACCGTGGGCGCCATGAGATTACAGGTTTCTTTTTTTAGAGACGGAAAATCTATTTGTTGGCGGAAAGATGTCAACAACATTTAGATGACACTACCAGATGGAAACACTTACGTATCTAGTGTCAAATTGGTCCTGTGCGCAACCGTCAAAAATCCCAGTGTATCGGAAGTGATGTTCTAGGACTTCAATCTTTTCAAAGGTGTGATTGTGATAATACAAATAGCGTGCCACGTGTGGCAAATCATCATTTGCGAAGTTTTTCTTGGTGGAAGATGTGATTCCGTTGATCATGAACTGTAAGAAAATTAACAAAAAAAAAGGGTCGACGATTTGTCTACGCTAGAGAAGATATGTTTGAGGTATAGGTGGCAGTTCAAGTGATATGACGAACGAAATCCTAATTGCATTTTCTTGTCGTGTAGCTTTTCAGGCGAAAGCGTAGATACCCTGTCTGTGAAATCGGCCATCCCTGCTGAAACGTTCCGTATGCTATCCCAGCAATTCCATATGTTTACTAACGAAATACGTGTACATTCTATTTATTTTCTATACGATTTCCATCTATATGCATTAAAGCTTTTCTGAAACATGTGGAATTATTGATACAATATAATTGTTCGGGTTTCGGCAGCTCCTGAGACGCCTGCTAGACGTGAGGGCTGGAGTCGGCTTCATTCGGCCATCCTGAGCTCTCTAGCTGCGTTCAATCTGCTTTGGTGCGTGCATGCAGCCGCGTTTGTGTAGTCTTGTCCGCGCAGACAGTCTCAAGGGTCACTTGCTGTGCTGAAATTCCCAAGAGTTTGGTCATGGTTTGAAGAGGTCCCGCGCTACCAATGATGTATAACCGAGAACGCTTCTCTGTCTGCTTGTACATTTGTCTAAGACTAGTCGAAGGCGAAATCCATCTTCTTTTATTCCGATATACATTCTCGGCATGTTTATGCCGTTGCCGTCGCCGTCATGCTCTGAATAAATGCCCAATGGATAAAATCACCCCGCGCGCCGTTTTTATGCGGGCAAGTAAAAGCGCGCGAGTGCTAGAGGAGCGCGGCTGAAGCAGAGATGAAAAGAGCTGGTCGTCCCAGTCGCACGAAGCGCACATGCGATAATATCGACCCGCGTGCGAGGCCCCGCGTCGATAGCTCGCCAGCGAGGACCACCCGTATTTCGTAGGGCGATGGAGCACAAAGGGACGTCGGAGGGGGGGGGGGGGGGTGGAGGGCTGCGTCGTTCGAGCAGCAACTGCGAGCTTTGTCCAAAAGGGCACAAGCGCCAGCACTGGCACGTGCGCTACCTCGATAGACAGCACTAGACGGCTCGTATACGTGGTGTGCTCTCACTGCCTACATTGTATTGAGACGACAGACAGCAAGAAAACCACTTCGTTCCCTGGAGCGGTTGTATTCGCTTTAACCGGCGTTTTGTAGAGTTATGAGAGATGGGATCCGAAAGAGTCTGCTACTAGCCTTAATCCCTATAACTTTCCTATTTGTTGCTATCGCATTCATTGCTTTGCCCTTGAAGCAAAATTGATTTTTCTTTTCTTTTCATTCGTTCACATCACCCTGTCGAGCACCAGAAAGAGCTGTCCGAAAACCTTGGTAAAAAAAAGGAATATAAAACGGATGTAATGCGTTAAGCTAAGGGCTGTATATGATAGAGCCGGCAATAAGGTATGTCACAAATTACTATCGGAGTCATATATTCACTAAAATTTGTATAGGCAGCAATTCATACAAACCTTTCGGTGAATTCGTACGATATCGGCCATTGTTCAATTATTATTATTAATAATACTGTTATTATTCTTATTTGATATGCGTACACAAGGACACAGAGAAAAGGAAGAGAGGTGGAGAGAGAGAGAGGAAAGAAGAGATGTTTTAAGGCAAAATTTTTACCTGCGTCATCGAACGAGAAAAGAGACCGTCGGCGTAAACGCGTGCGATGAGAAAGATCAAGTGGTCAGTGTTTACGGCCTGATGACAAGCTCATGACGTCAGAGATCGTAAACGTTTGTGACTTCGTTGTGACGGCATTATGGCGTCACGTGATGACGTCACCACAGTTAATCAATGCATTGTTAATGTTTTGCCGATCGCGGAGGCAGCGCAGTGGGGGCAAGGATTGGTAAATACATCGACTGAGAAGAAAAAGAAGATGGCTTACAGCTAATCACAAGTTTAACAACAAATTTAGTGCGAGTGCCACTCTCAGACCCCTAGGTCTTGCAATAGGGTTGCGTTAATCTTAAGTAAATGCTAGCACTTTAGGGGTTTGGGACGTTAAACCCCAGATATTATTGTTAGTAATTTAGGGTCCCGGCTTGTCGTCCAGCCGTGTAGATCTCACGCGGCGTGATCACGCTCACAATCAAGTGTTCAATACAGACCTAAAAAAGGCTAGCAAGGCTCAAAACCAGGTAAAAATAATGGGACGAGCCCTAAAATAATATTATTACCAGAAATAACCTAGATGCAATCGCAATAATTACCTTAAATTGCTAAAAATTGGGGGGACGCTTAAGCTTCGCCTTTAAGAGTTGAACGCGATAGGGATTACCTGCCCCTAGTGCGCACTTCGAACACTACGAGTGTTTAACAGAATGCGCGCACTAAAGTGTGCGCCTTATGTAATGGGTAGCATGCTTATGCTACCCATTATGCGCGAGAAACTTTTTCGAAGTTGCGATGCACCCACTACGTGGTCTTAAAGGAATACGCGCAGTAATGTGCCTTCTGTAATGGGTGGCTCTCTTTAAACCATAAAGTCGTTATCATATTGACATGGTGTGACGCCCGATGGCAATGTACGCTTGTACCACGCAATTTTACTGCCATATTACATCTCGTACTGTGACACCTGTATACAGGACGCGTATTTTCGGGAAGCATGAAAGTTACATTCAGTGCAGCTCCAAGCAGAGGCGTGGCTGTGTAGCAGAACACCTGCTTGCCACGCAGACGGCCTGGGTTCGATTCTCACTCGGACCCAACATTTTTATTATTTATTTAATTTGCAGCTTTTTCGATTTTTCGGTCACGGACAAGATGATGATTTTTCGCTCACAACCAACGGTGCCGACGCCGACGGCGGAATTTCTGCGATACGAGCTCTTTAACGCTATCGCGTTAATAAAACTATTGGGAAACATGCGGCTAACAGCCGCGCTGCGCAAGAGGGGGCGCCACCGACTCGCCAAGCACTTTGGCGCGACATGAGAGGGGGAAACAATCTGACGGAACTCGCTGCAGATGACACGTATCTCAACGGCCGTAACAAGCGGGAAGCGAGTAAGCGCAGCAAAAAGTAGCGCGCATGGACACGGAGTTTGCAAATCTCCGCAAGAAAATTATACTGGTGTCGGGTAAACCCTATATGTTTACCTCGAACATCGACGTCATAGGCGGTTCGGTAAATGTAGCAGTGGGAACACTACGAACGGGAATAGCTGGGTGCCCGTGCTACGCACTTACACCGGCTTCACTGTAGTGGAGCGGTATTTAGAGCAGGATTTGGAACTACACCAATCGCTACACAAGTTTTACAGCAGAGATGTTATGGTCG
The DNA here is from genome assembly GCF_013339695.2 of Rhipicephalus sanguineus. Lineage (NCBI taxonomy): Eukaryota > Metazoa > Arthropoda > Arachnida > Ixodida > Ixodidae > Rhipicephalus > Rhipicephalus sanguineus. The sequence goes on from NC_051182.1 coordinate 124,280,409, forward strand.
AGGTTTGTCGTGTGCCGATAATTATAATAAATATCTGCGGTTTTACGCGCCGAAACCACGATATGCTTACGAGGCACGGCGTAGTGGAGGGCTCCTCAAATTTCGACCATCTGGTATTTTTAACGCGCGCTGACATCGCACAGTACACGAGCCTCTGGGATTTCGCCTCCTTGAAAATGCGACCGCCGCTGCTGGGATCGAACCCGCGACCTTCGGGTCAGCAGTCGGGCACCGTAACGCCTACACCACTGCGGGGGACAAATCAACGCCCAAGTGCTGTGGGCAAATAGTTACCAATGGAAGATGAAACGTGCGGCCCCTTATCGGTGTTTGCTGCCCCTGTGTTCCTTTATTATTGAGTGGGATTTGTCCAATTTCTATGGTACGTACGCGCTATGGGAGTCTTACAGCAAAGCTGTTACGGTCGAGGAGTGAGAAAGATAGAAGGAGAGAGGACGACTACAGAGAAAGTGAGAGAGAAAGACATCATAGAAAGAAAGAGAAAGAGAAAAAAAAGAGAGAAAGGAAGCGAAGAAACAAGAAAAAGATCGAAGTACGGAGGAACAAATAGACATTGAAAGCGATGAAAGACAGGCTAAAAATAACGATAAAAAAGATGGCTGATCCCTCTGCCTTGGAATCGGTATAACACGAAAGTAAAACGGGTCGCCACAGAAGTAGTTGGTTGTTTATAGTGCATTGGTATATGAGAGTTTGTACAGTGTCTACCGTTGTTTGACATATATAGAACCGCTTGATGTGGACGCACTCACGTTGATGCCTAATGGCGCATCTCCATACCGACGACTAACGCCCATGATCATGATTTAACATGTGCGATAGCTGAAGTTCTTAACGTATACGCGCACACCGCATGTGGTGAATCCCGCGCAAATATGGCACCAACAAGCACATAATAAACACTAGTGCTCAATATGCCCTACTTCAAAGAGTCGTGAAAGCGAAGGGAAACGCAACGCGCGTCGTGTCTTCCCTCTATACGCTGGCCGTTAATTTTCACAGGGCGAGCGGGGAACGCGGTGCGACAGCCAGGCGAGCGTCGGAGAGCTATTTTTCGATATAGATGGATGCTATGGGTATGTCTTTAGTGTGCCTCGATGTGTGCGCCTCCCTAAACGCGCATCAAGGCACCCTATATGTCTTGGCCTAAATCCGCCACCTCACGGTGTGCTAAAGCGTTGACGAAATTACACTTCTCTTGTAAACGCGCCAAATGGGACGGTTGTAGCAACGGCGCGTTTTTTTTATTCGAGCCTGGTGGCACCCATGTCATCGTTCCGTTATAAAGGAGACGCGCATAGCATTCATTCATCCATCCATCCATCCATCCATCCATCGATCCATCCATCCATCCATCCATCCATCCATCCATCCATCCATCCATCCATCCATCCATCCATCCATCCATCCATCCATCCATCCATCCATCCATCCATCCATCCATCCATCCAAGAGCACTGTGAGAGGAAAGTGTGAAAGATAAAAGGCGCGTTTATGTAGCCTCCGTATTGTGTTTGGCGGTAGCTCATTCTGCTTCTGGACACGGACGCGTGCGGACGCAGGATGGCTGGCTCGTCAAGAGCTGTGAAAGCGGTCGACGCTGGCCGCGGTTTCTCGTGCACATCATTGCCCAAGGACTACCGTGTAATTCTGCCACCGTTGCTATCAGGAGAAGGACTCAGACGCACACTGGTTCTGCACTGCGACATCGCAGGGCGCTCGTATGGAATAAATGACTTTCGAAAGCCGCTCAGGGAACTCGGCACCATTCAACAGGTGAGCGGCATAGGAGCGTATCAGATGTCGCACGTTTGGCTCCTTAACGTGAAGACAGATGAGGCCAAGAACACACTTTTGAACGCTGGCATATTGTCCGCGAAAGACCGACCTTGCCTCGTCGTCGATCCAGAAAGGCAAGAGGTTCGCTTGAAGTTGCACTGGGTAGCCTTCGACGTCAACGCAGAGACTGTACGGCGTGCATTCCGGGAGTACGGTGAAGTTAAAGAAGTCATCAGCGACAAGTGGAGAGATGAGGACTTGGAAGGAGTTGAGTCAACTACAAGATTCGTTCGGCTTTTACTAAAGGAAGGCGTTACTACTGATCGTATACCGCACCAAATGCGTCTCGGCAGCGGTACCGCATTGGTGGTCGTGCCAGGACGAGCGCCGCTGTGTCTGCGTTGCCGGAACACCGGACACATTCGTCGCGATTGCAGAGTGCCCAGATGCGTTGGTTGTCGCGCCTTTGGACACGAGCAGATGGATTGTACTCGTTCCTACGCCAGCGCAGCAAGCCGAGGAACGAATGCTGATCAGAGTGAACTACTCATGGATGAAGAAGAAGCAGAGAAGGCCGCGGCGTCTGAGGAGATGGTTGAAGCGTCTCAGGCAGTGGTGACCAACGAAAGCAAGGTGGCGGAATCTAAACAAGATACAGACGAAACGACGGAGGTGGACGCCGTGGTGAATCAGCGTTCCACTGAGGTGAAGATCCAAGACAGGCTTGAACCAGTTCACCGCCCTGATGCCACGGTAGACATGGAGACAACGGAGACCATGCCAGCCAAACGACGTCTGAACGAGGGAGACGCGGCGTCCCAGCAGCGTCCGACCCAGGAAGAGCAAGGGCAGTGGCGAGTGGCTGGTCCCAAAAAGCCTCGGGGTGCCGGCCGTCTGCGTTCGTCGTCGTTTTCGCGCGGCGGCTATGGGACGACGCCTTGAGCGTCGCCCCGACTGTGGGTCTCTGTTCATAGTGGAATGGGTAAGGTGAGCGCCGTTCGCTCGGCTTTCTCTCATCAAGATGGCGACGATTAGATTCTTGACGCTAAATGTACGCGGGCTTTCCGCCAAACGGCGGCAAAACCAGCTTTACCGCCTGAATATCGAACAAGATCTCGACATCGTCGCAGTACAGGAAACTAATGTAGAGAGTGAAGAGCACGCCGAGCGAATGGTGCGGCCTTTCATGAGACACTATGATGTGTGCGTTTGTCATGCGGTGGGTACGTCGGCAGGGTGCCTCTTGTTAATTCTGCAGAGCCTTGGTGCGAAAGTGGAGTCCGTGACTACCTGTGAGGCGGGTCGCTTTATTATATGTGATTTTGCCTTGTTTAGAGAAAACTGGAGAGTGATCTGTCTGTACGCGCCCACTAAGATTCAAGATCGAAAGAATTTTTTTGAAGAGCTTGATATGTTTTTAAAATGTGAACGTAAACTAATTTTTGCGGGAGATTTCAACTGTGTTTGTACGGGAAGAGACAAAACGAGTTTGGGACCACACAGTGATGCTAGCACTGCTGCTCTAATCGATATCTTAGCGGAGGCTCAGCTAGAAGACGTAGGCGAGTGTCTTTGCAGTGGGAAAGGGGTCATGTTTACCCACTTTCAGGGTACGAGTCACGCTAGACTCGACAGAGTATACGTGTCTGCTGAACTGATCCCCTCGTGCCATGATTACAGAGTTACACCTGTCCCGTTTAGTGATCATTGTTTGGTTTCGTTCTCCACGGGTAAACATAAAAGGAATAACAAACGCTTCTCTTGGGAACTCTGGAAATTTAATGTAAAGTTGCTAAAGGATGAAGTTTTCAATCGCCTCTTTATAGAGGTCATAGAAGACTTAGCAACTAGAACATCTGAAGGCTGGGGACATAAGTGGGAACTATTTAAACAGACCATTAAACTCAAAGCACTTGAGAGAGCCAGTATCCTGAGACATGCTGAAAAAGAACTTGAAGCTCGCTTGCGTGAACACCTGCATCAGTTAATAGCAGCGGAATGCACCCAGGCAGGCACATTCTCAGAGGAGATAAAAAGCACGAAACAGAAGCTAGAGCTGATTGACCAAGAACGATATCGGGGAGCAATAATTCGAGCTCGAGCAGAAAACTTGTTCGCGGGACAATGCCAACAAAGCGAGCTCTGGGAGCTGAAAAGAGATATGCTTGCAAAAATGAAATAAGTGAAATAGATTATAAAGGAGCAACGTACAAGAAGAAAGAGGCAATAGCCGGCGTTTTTTTCGAATACTACAAAGAGTTATTTACACCAATCAGTGTACAGGCTGATCGTTTTAAAAGTGATTTCATTTCATTAATGCCAAGACTGGCTGATGAAAGGAAGGATTTTTTAGAAAGGCCCATAACAGAAGAGGAGGTAAGAAAAGCAATTCATAAGCTAAACAATGGCAAGTCTCCGGGACCGGACGGCTTGAGTGCTGCAGTTTACAAGGCATTTCAAGACGTTATTGCACCTGTTTTGACGGAAGTATTTAACGAGGCCTTTGAACGTAAACAATTGCCACCATCTTTTTTGTCAGCCCACACGGTGTTAATACCAAAAACAGAAGATCCAGTGAAATTACGAAGCGTTACTGCATATAGACCAATTAGCTTAACTAACGTAGACTACAAGATATTGATGAAAGTATTGGCCAGAAGACTACAAACAGTTATGAAGGAACTGGTCGGGTCCCACCAAACTTGTGGTATAAAGGGAAGAAAAATAACGACTAATATACACATAGCACGGTCAATCCTGGAAAGTTGTGACGCTATGCATCTCAATGTTGCCATGCTACAAATTGACCTTGAAAAGGCATTTGACCGCGTGCCGCATGACTTGCTCCTTTCGATACTTGACCACGTGAATGTAGGGAATTTGATCAGCAACGGAGTGCGAATGGCTTACACAGGATGCACGACTAGATTGGTAATAAATAAAACGGCGGGTGAGCGTATACCTGTGCTGCGCTCAGTGAGACAAAGGTGCCCACTATCACCCCTGCTTTTCGCTATTTTTCTCGAACCATTGTGTTTAAGCGTAATTAATAACAGCGAGATACGCGGTTTTAAGTTACATAAAGCTGAGGTCAGCCTCCTGGCGTATGCAGATGACATTGCAGTATTCTGTACCAGTTATGACAGTATAATGCATACTGTTAATGCCGTGAAAAGTTTTTGCCAGGTGAGCGGTAGCGCCGTGAACTGGGATAAATGTCTTGGATTCTGGCATGGGGAATGGGACGTCACACCAAGAGTATTTCTCAACATTAAATGGCAAGAAACACCAGCGAAGTATTTAGGAGTGCCGCTGGAGTTCTACTGCGGCAGTGAACAGTATTGGAGAAAAGAAACACAGGCTTTACGCAATAAGGCAGAGAAATGGAAAGGCTGGGGCATTTCCATATTTGCACGGGCCACAGCGTGCAACTTGTTTCTAGTGAGCAAGCTGTGGTACGTCATGCAAGTTCTGCACTGCAGTAGAATAAACGTGCAAAATATACACAGAGTATTTGCAGTCTTCATTTGGAGTTCTGTCTGGGAAAAATCGAGCCGTACAAACCTCTTCAGAAAAGTACGAGATGGTGGACTTGGATTGGTTCATTTGTACATAAGACAACTAGTCAATCGTTTTCTTTTCCTTCGTGATGTAAATGACCCTTTTTTGAGAACTGTAATACAACTTCGGCTGTCTAGAGTTCTGCCGGAATTTATAATATCGTCAGAAAATGTGCAAGGGCCAATTCAGGGGTATCTAAAGGAAGTTGGTTCTTCTTTTCGCTTCCTGTCAGTGCGATTTTCGTTAGAAAATCTTACTGAAGTCTCACGTAAGAAATTGTATAAAGACCTCGTCTGTATATTATTGCCAGTGCCATTGTACCGTCAACTATACTGTGAAGGCCCAGGACAGGATGTTCTGAAACGTGTTAAAAGGATGCTTGTAGCGCCAGGGGTTAAAACCTTTTTCTTTAAATTACACACTGGTACTTTACCAGTTAAAACATGGTTGGTAGATAGGGGATTATTCGTACCTTGGGGCACACATTGTTTCTTATGCAATAAACCGGAAACAATTGAACACGTTTTTATAGACTGCTGGAGCGGGGTGTCCTTCTGGGACATATTACAGAGAACTTTGAAAAAAGAGTTACCGTTAAGTCCACACGGCATCCGTTTTCTTTCTGTTAAAAATGATGATGGAGTACCTTTCGACCTAGTCATGCTCCTGGGCCTGCATAGTATATGGCAAACTCGAACTGCCTTTGACAATGCGGATGTACAAGTGAGATCTGTACGGGAATATTTCTTCGAATCAGTGTGGCGTTTTCTTGAAGTGCTGAAAGGGCAGGAAGATGCACCAGAGTGGATTTCACGAGTGGAACTATTGTTGCGCATGCCAAAGTTTTGATTGTCAGCTCAGTGCTGACGGTTCATATTTTCACTTTGTAATTGTATAGCTCTACCCTTTTTTTGTGAGTATGTAAATAGTCTTGGTATGCAAGGCAATAAAGAAAAAAAAAAGTTTGGCGGTAGCTCAGTGGGCTAAGCGCCCGCCAGCCATCGTGGCGGGCCGAGATGTCGTGGGTTCGACTCCCGTCAACGTAACTTTGTCTTATACTTTTCGTTTTTGCCATCTGATGTCGTTCATTTTTCTGACGTATTTCCGTGACGGAAATACGTCATGAAAGCCTTGGCGGACCCCGAAATAAATCACTTTCGTATTTAAAGGTGAAGCATAGCCATGTATAGTATAGTATAGTTATAGTGCCTAGAATATACTTACTAGTGTGCCGACCGCGGGCGTCGCGGTGGCACGGAGAATGATGCCTTCCACCGGCGGCCACCAGACGGCGATAGCCGTAGGGACCATGCTGTGCCGAGCGGCGTCTCTAGCCGATGCGCGCGCCTGGGCCCGTATTCCCAAAAGGCGACAATCGCAAAAGTATCGCCTTTGGTGCGCGCTGATTGGCTATTGAGCAAACCGGAAAAGTTAGGGCGCCACCTGGTAATTCCGCCGACGTCAATTTTGCGTCATGGTGCTCGACGGTGCTCTCGACATATTTGCAATAAGCGAAGGCACCGTTAACCGTCGGTTCGTGGTGAAGTCTAGCATTTCAGTGACGTAGGCGGTAGCTTCTAGTATTCGATCCTCGCGTGGATATACGCAGCATTTTTTACGCTGAAGCTTTCATCGAGCATTACCTTGGGGTGTTATCAGCACTCGTTCTTTGCCAGCGCGTGTTTTTTCGTGGTTTTGAACGTCCCAGGAGCATGAACCGTGCGTTGCTCGCGTGGCTTATCGCGAGCCGGCAACATGTTGAGATCTTGAGACGATGTCGCTGCGGCGGCACGCTACAGCTGAACTCTCCGAGTACGCCGTGTTAAACTCTCAACGAAAATACGTTTCACGCAAAGTTGCATTCTTTAAATATTATACTGTGCATTAAATAATCGAACAAAAAAACGTTGAAAGCACTTTCAACACGTCTTACACTTCAAGTAGCCACAGCCAAGCCGGCCAAGCCTGGCCACTGCGTAGAAGCAGCAGCACACGCTCGAAAACGCCGTACTCGGGTTGCTCTGCGCTCGTACAGTGCGCTCACTCCCGTGTTGTGAGACATTCGTACTACCAACGGCCAGTTGCAACAATGACGTCACAGGCAAGTCTTTTTTTTACTTATCGAACGCATCAAATTCTACGTCACCAAACGCGATACTATCGCCTTTTGCGATCGTTTGAGAATACGGGCCCTGTGAGAGACGCCGACGGGCTGTCCCAGACAGTTTTGCGCTGCGGAACGTTGGTTTGGGTGCAAAGCGTAATAAAAGGAATGTGATTTCGTAGCACTAACAAGCGATCGTATGCGCAGTTATCATTAATGCGCTGCGCGATACCGGCTGTTTCTTCGAAAAATACTATTATATGCGACACATGACCACAGATACTAAATTCACGGCAAATAGTAGCTAATTACCATACATTTACTAATGATCTGCTTATTTACTAAAGACACATATTTTACTAGTTATCAATTTATTCAGCTAACGACACATATTTTACTAATTATCTATGTATTCACCTAACGACACTCAGTGTAGCAATTATTGAAGTGTTTCTCACAAACGACAGCCGCCGGAGTTAGTCTTCGATTTGTGCTCTTTATATTATTCTCCCACTCGGCTAAACTTAATTAAACTTCTGTGTCCACAGGAGCGCTGAATAATAAGACTCGCTCGTTGTTTGAGCGGTAGCCACTCGTACAATATGGGGCAAAACAGGTGCTGTCTTTATGCCTCGTTTTCTGCGACCACATCGCGGTTCTGTGAACAGAAACAAGTGCGAAGCGCGCGCACAGAAAAGAAACCTAGCAATGACATGCGGAGACACCAAAAGATACCGGCTCGAAAGCGACAACGCCCCACAATAATGCATGTTGCTGGGCCATGACGCCCCACAAGTTCACCGCAACCGAATATTTTTTTAACTCCGTGATCACAACCGACTGCGCTTACGAACGGGCATCCGAAGCGCAATTGAGCGACGCGCGTGCAACGCGCGCGCTTGGCTTGATGCGCCGCTCGGTTAGCATGGTCCCTAAGGGTGTCGCCGTCTGGTGGTGTCCGGCGGAAGGCATCACCGTCAGTGCCAGCGTCTCCCATTGGAAACGCTCGGCGGTCGGCACACTAGTAAGTATATTCTAGGCATTATAGTATAGTGTAGTAAGGTACAGCAAAGGTTAGGATAGAGGAGTGAGAGGGTAAAAGCCTAGCCAAGCCAGAGCCAGCTGGGAGCCCTCCAGCTCTGCTGTGCCTCAGCCTTGCGCGACTGTGCAAGCTGCGTATTTTTTATTCTCCGGCATACGGGCTACGAGTGGCGCTGCGCTACGACCTCAAAGGAGGGGCTGGCCCCTATAGTGATGACTGTCACTGTGTATGAGGTTTCTGTACGCCTCACATGAGCAAAAGCTGCCGTTAGCAGATAAACATAAACAGACACGACACCCATGTACGGTGAGGAGTAACGCCGAACTTAACATCTCAAAAAGGGTCACGTGAAGTAGAGTTGCAAATACGTGTCTCTAGGAAGCGCGGATGACAAACATTTCGATTTCCAAGACACGCGACCAACCACGATTTCAAACCTTGGTGGTCATGGTGGCGCCACTTAACTAATACCCCTGCAAGCTCTCCTTGTTGCATCCACCAGAATACCTAAACGGCACTTTTCAATGTCCTTAGTTAACATCAAACACTAACGGCACGTTCATAATTCGTGCCGATGCCTGTTTATAAGCCTTTGTGAGGCACTACCTTCAAAATAAATTCTTTCCCTTAAAATCTGCAGAACAACGTTTAGAATGCAATAAGAAAATATTTTACACCATTTTCAACAAGGTGGGAAAAATAGACTCTGCGAAAAAAGGGTACATATATGTAGCACTGTCTTTATAGCACGGCATAAAAACTGGTACATATGTGTACCACTGTGCTCCGGCGGTACCAAATGAAAAAAAAATGTTTCGAGAGGAAGATTGTTTACAAATTTAATGGGGGATGTTCACTTCCGATTTGCTTTAAGCATTCAATGGACATTGAAACTTGGTATTTGCTTAATTGATAGCCACTCTTCATTTGTGCCGAGCACACGTGAAGGCGACCTGCGACAGGTACGCATCAGCCAACGCGATTTAACGACTGCGCTAATTAGCTGCACCTAAAGCGGATTGGGATTGACGCCGCTTTTGCAAATAATACCTGCGCTACTATAAGGATGAACTGACTGCCTATGTGCAATTGTACCGGTGGGATGGCAGCCCTATTAGAGCTTAAGCCATCAACCAAAATCAAGCCCGGAAATGGTTCGTCGAAACGCACTAGATGATAAAGACAGCAAAAATCTTTGTCTGTGCTGCAAAAGAAACACTAGGGTGTGTTTAGCAAACGGGTAAAATGGGACACTTCACAGACATGTTGAAGCGATGTTTTCAAGGCGCTCATTCAGGCCACTGCAGCGAATAGCGAGCAGTGATCAAGGCACGTGCAAAATCCAATTTGCTGCCCACGCCTCTTGTCGTGGCGAAGTAAAAACTTGAAATAGCCTTCTTCATTACTTCGGTAGATGGTACCAACAGTAGGAGCGGCACCACTTTTAACCACTATATTATTATGGGTGTTTGAAAGCCAGTGAAAAAGTGGTACACATTTGTACCACTGTCCTACAAAGGGTGAATTACATTGCGAATATTGGGAGCGTTGCAGTGACGTAAATTTCAGCCGAATATTTACAAATCGCAAGTAGTATTAGTCACAAGCGGGCCCGAGGAAAGAAAATGGCGATAGCAAACCAGCACACAGGTGCGGCACCTGCCAAGATGGCAATGACTAGCAAGCAAAGCCTGCGAAATATATTCTCTAATAAAAAATTAACGCACAGGGTTCCTTATAGATTCGCCTAAGACGGCTCGAACGCGAAAGGCATCTTTTTCTTTCTCTTCTCTGTCGATGTAATGAGGCTCCCTCTCTCCCTCTCCTGCCCTTCGAAAGATTTCTGGACCTAATGTAGGTCTGCACTGTCTCCAGGATCGGAGGCATTGCAGGCCTTCTGCACCGCACCTAGTTTTGCACTGCCTCCGTGATCGACCCACCTTTTGAAAAAGTGACGACGTCACAGTGACTTCACATATTTGGGCTATCTTTGACGTCATGATGACGTCGTATGGTGACGTCATCAGGGGGTTGATGATTTTTTTTTATCACTTGTGTTGACGCCGACGCCGCAGTACACCAGCGGTCAATTTTGGATTTGGATGAGGCGTCTAACACTTTCGCCTATATAATTCCATAAAAAATGTGCTTACTGAATCGCTGGAGATGTATAACTGGTGCACAGCGAAATTTCGGAAAGAAGGCGCACGTTTCAAAAATGGGCCCCTAAGCATTGAGAAATTATGCTTATTGGCCCGTTGTAATGCGCGAAGGTTGCGTCCCGGAAGTCAATTGAGAAAATATATACAAACCTCGACTTCATTAATAGGCGCTGTTCCACCTGCGTTCGGTCCAAACGGTGTCTTCAACTTTATATTCATGACGTTGTACTCGTCTTTCTTGATGGTAAAATTGGCTTTAATTTCTGCTCGACCCGTCTTATTCCATGTCTTTTGGTCTAAAATGCCTCCGTACCCATTATAACTACGGTCGATGCCGACTTCCATTGCGTAATGGCCGACGTGGTCTCTCAGTCCAACGGCAATGCTGCGTGAAGAAGAAACCTGTTATCAGACAGCACCTGATGAACTCGCAAAATTGCTCGCGTCCTGAAGATAAAAAAAAGACACAAAAAAAAAATCAAGCCTAGAGAGCATTCACTCGTCAAAAGTGGGTGACCAGCAGAATCGACACGCTCAAAATCTCCCTTGCGAGTTCTATACGGAAGACGTAAGCGTATAGCATTTTTTAGATGCGAAGCATCTTATGGTGAAGTTCAATCCTGTGGTGGTGTGGGCCGTGACCACCCTTGCTGCGCATGCGCAAACCCTCTCCACTCCCCCTCTCCTGCACAACGCCGCAATAAGCGCCAGCTCATGTGCGTCCCCTCACCCTCTCTCTCCTCTCCTACGCTCCCCCTCGCGCGCCTGTCGACAGCGTTCCCCGCTCGCCCTGTGAGAATTAACGGCCAGGCTACAGGGAAGACACGACGCGCGTAGCATTTCTCTTCGCGTTCCGCGACGCGAGGTCGATAGCATGCCCAACGAACGCCAACGGAGCGCGATCGTGCAAGTTCTCCGGCTTCGCATCGCCTCATGGTCCCCTTTAGCGGGAGATGGTGTAATATTTTTTTAAATGGGAAGCATTTAGGAGAGAACCAAGGGCACTTTGACAGTTTCTATCTATCTATCTATCTATCTATCTATCTATCTATCTATCTATCTATCTATCTATCTATCTATCTATCTATCTATCTATCTATCTATCTATCTATCTATCTATCTATCTATCTATCTATGTAGCCGCGTACGCCTAAGCGCTCTAGTAGTCGTCTCCTTAACTTGGTATGTACCAAAATTGACATAAGAGAACATGAGTGTATGACGAACACGATGAACAGGTTGCGACAGGAATAAGATGATATGCGTGTCGCGTAGGTCGTGAAACCTTTCGAACAATCACGTCGGGCGCATACCCGCACACCACGGCCCATGGAATGCGGGTATGTGCCACAACTTATGCAGTCTATATCAATCCAGTAACCGCAAGAATAGACTTTGGATATTAAAGACGATAGTCTTTCTTGGGGAACTTAAACGCAGAAATTTTGGTCTGTCTTTCTGTCTGTCTTTCTGTTTGTCGGCACGTCCCTCGATTCAGCCACTCGGCCAAAGTTGAACCCCTTGCCCAAGGGCCAGCCATCGTGAACGGCTGACTAGGTTCATACTTGTGTACATTGTTGATCAAAAAGCAAACATTACGCATATCTGAGGCGCAACATCACTAGGTAAGTATTAGGTGGTGTGTTCCTTTAATAGAAAATACTGTTACGAGGAGACGACAGAAGAAGGCTGTATTTACAGTATTTACACAACCACAGAGGTAGGGGTGACAACCAAGATGGCGAAAGCAGCAACGAACACGTCCTCTTCCTCTTCGTCCTCTAGGTAAGCGGCACATAACATTACCCGCCGGCGGTGAAAGCACCGACTCGGTGCGCCCGGGCAAAGACGGTACGCGTCGGTGGGTTCCGGTATGTGATAGGGCTACAGACGGACAACGCGAACAATGTCGGTGCGGGGCTGAGTCGACGAGGACGAAGACAATGGCTCTATTTCATACGTCACGTCGGTCACTTGGCGGCATACACGGTATGGTCCGGTGTACGGGAAGAGGAGCTTTTCAGAAAGCCCAACACGTCGTGCTGGAGACCAAAGGAGGACAAGAGATCCAGGAAGAAAGTGGGCGTTTCTGTGACGGCGATCGTAGCGAGATTGTTGGCCGCTTGCGATTCGGTTAACCAAACGCGCGCAACTTGACGTGCATGGTCGGCGCGGGCAATAGCTTCTTGAGCGTACTCAGTAGGTGGGTACATGGAAGGCGGCATCATCGTGTCCATCGTATCTATGTATAACAATACATAGATACGTAATTCTAGAGACCCTAGTTTCTTAAGCTGCGCTGAAAATGCGACTGCGCCGAAACTTGGCTTCCTCCGTGCCCTCTGCACGAGCTCATTGTTGTGTTTCGGTTTCGGTTCAGTATTGCACTGTACGAGTGCCATGGGGCGCCGCTCTGGCATTCCTGCTTTACCTAGGCGACGTGAATATAAAAGAGTGTGTGGAGAGTACTCGTTGAGTGCGGACGTTTCTTCTGCTTCGGCGCTTCGCGCCAAACCGCGTGTTCGGGCTGGCTGGCGTCCCCACCGGTCGCGTTGGTCACCGCCGGTCTTCGCCTGCTGCTGCGCCGCGACTACCAGCCCGCAACACAGCATTCACGTTTCCCGACGTATTGCCAGATAGCGTTCATATATCACGCAGCGCCTTATCTATCGTCTTTAGACGACATTTGCAGCGAAGCACGCAGATACGCGGCCAATTTTTTTTTTACGCGATCGCGTTAAAGGGCCCCTCACCACCTCGCGTTCAAAGACGAGGGAGGGCGACCCCGTTCACGGACTACGCAACATCTTTCGAGTCGGCGCGCATCAACTTTCGCCGTGAGTTGATGCTAGAGCATCCCGACGCGCGGATCGCCGCTGGACACCCCGCCTCCCCTTCCTGCAACTGGCTTCTCCCGCCGCGATCGCGCGCTCCTCCTCATCCTGAGAACCGGTTCGGCGTGGCCGGCGGAACGTAAACATGGTCTCCGCGGCGCGGGAGAAACAGTTGCACATATCTTCTGTGAGTGCCCAGCCCTTGTCGACGTTCGGAAGCGGCTCATAACTGAGTACCGCCGCCACGGCCTGCCCTTTGTGACCCTACTGGCAGGGTGTCCGAACGAAATGTTTGTCGTTTCGGTTTTAGTTTCGTTCAACCGCAAAAAGTTGCGTTCCGTTCAAAAATTGTTTCGTAACGGTTCGTAACGGTTCTTTTATGCAAAAATTTGAAGTTAGGTAATCATAAAAACCACTGGACTTGTGATGTAGTTAAGCCCTTGTGTTGTCGTCACCTCCCTTCGTCATTGTTTGCGCGCGCTTAAGTAATCGGTGGTAGTTACTTGCCCTCTTAGGAAAGTGGGACAAGGGTAAAACTCGTTTTTCAGAGGAGCGGAAGTAAATGTACCACGAATCCCCGCCAACTTGCACAAAGCAGTATTAATTTCAAAGTCATAGTATTTATTTTCTCAAAAGACAAATATGATTTTTTCTTAGTGGGATCCATGCTTTTTGTCAAAGGAGTGAGCACGATCTCAGAAGCAGCACGTCATTTAGTGTACTCTCTGAAGTCCGAGACCGCTGTTGTGATAAAAGGATCGCCAGGCCTGCGCGGAACACGCAGCATGGTAACAGCGAAAGCTGGAAGTGCGGACTTTGTGGAGCCCAGTGTAGAATATCTTGGGGCAACTAATACAAGTACACATGCAAGGTACCCACTACGCCATAAATCATCGTAATTTTTTGAAGTAGCGAAGTTCCCACTATGCAATTTTTCGCCATTTTTCGGAGAATCGTGGTACCCGCTACACATCTGTAAGGCATGTGCACTTTGTGCTGTGGCTGATGATGATGAAGAATTATGGCTGAGCACTTTGCAGTGGGCGGGAAGCAGTGTTGCAGAATGGGAGCCGCCATTCCATTGCAGTTCCATTCCGGGAAATTAGGACTTGCCGCAATTCCATTCCTTTCAATTCCACGGAATGAAAAAGCTTAACCCATTCCCACTCCGGGAATGGCCGGGCAGTTCAATTCCATTCATGTAATTCTTCAAAGTAAGAAAGGCATCTTGATAGTTTTATCGAGTTAAAAATGAATACCCCATAAAGCTGATGCCATCAGATGCATTATGAACTGTAAAACTATGCAAAACACGTTACTAAGGTCGAGGGACAGTAGCTTGGTGACATAACTCGTGCAGTACAACCACCCTACTAATTCCCATAGGGGCAGTTCTTCCGCCATTTGTAGTATTTGCATAGTCAGCATGTTTGAACGAATGGTGATGTTTTAATAATGTTTAAGCTTAAATGTGTTAATGCTAAAATGACGACATAGCGTATTTTTATGCTGAAAACAGTAGTATTCAAGAAGACTAAGCAGCTTTACCACACGTCTGGAGCGGTCGTGAATATGGAGAAAACTTAGATTTGGTTAATGGGGAACAAAACCCTCTAGATCTGCTGGTATTAGTTGGAACAGCGCACCTCTCGGGCACATTGTGCCTTTGCACCGAATACGGAACACTGGGCCGCACTAACGCTTGTCAAGCGCACCTCCCAAGCATGGATGGGGTGAGGAGAACTTTCTGTGTTCGCCTGTGCGCAGGTATGCATGCAGTGTCTTACTTGTCGCAAAGGTTATTTACGTGTGTCAGGTACTAAACTGCTCGTGAGATAAAGATCAGGCTGTGCATAGAGTATTCGCCACTTTCGTGTGTGGGTATCAATGCAAACCAACGTGCACGGGTAGTTTGATTCTCCCTTCAGTATATGCTGGAATAATGCATTTGTTTGTAGACTAACTTATGCCTCGGCTTGTAGTAGGCGCGTTGCTTATAAATGTGCCGTGTTTGTAATCAGACAAGCCATTTTAAAAATACTGCTTTATTGTTAAATTCGAGGCTCTGACTTACTAGTGTTCGAAGTTCGAAAAACAGCACGGAGACAAAAGCGTGCTCTATTTTCGGAAAAAGACATAATTCCATTCCCATTCCAATTCGTGCAAAAGGCGCTTAATTCCACTCCCATTCCATTCCTCCAAGCGTTGTCCCCATTCTATTCCCATTCCATTTCGGGGTGTCGCTGACACACTCCTCACCTGCTTTTCCGATTAGAAACGCTTCCAACGTTTCACGAGCCGTTTTTTGTCTGCTTCTACCTACAATTTTTGCGCATCGGAAACGTGGTTCACAATTCGGGCATGTCATGCAGTCGTCGACAAGATAGCTACAAAACTGTAGGTAGAAGCAGCCAAAAACGGCTCGTGAAACGTTGGAAGCGTTTTTAATCGGAAAAGCAGGTGAGGAGTGTGTCAGCGACACTTCCATCGCGCTATGTAAAGCTGAAATTGATTTTCTTTCGCAATACGTTTCATTTTTCCGAGGATTGTTTTGACGTTGCGCCTGCGCAGCCTGTCGGTATATATACCTGGAGATCTGCCTTCAATAAATCAGTTGTTAGTTTGCGCCTGTGCTCGTCTGGTCTTGTCTTGCGTTGTGTGGTGTTGCGCTTTTAACGATGCTTCCCATAATTAATGATAAAGTTGGCTTCTCCGCAATAATTTTAAGTTTCGCATGACTATACGCTTGGCGAATGGCAGCAGAGGGGCACGTGGAAAACAGATGCGCAACTCTGGCTCCTAATGAAGCCATATACATAATTCAAGCTCGCGGACGAAGCGATAGCCGCACAGTGCAACGGCGAATGGCGACTCGAGCGTGAATAGGCCTTAAAGTCACTTGTAGCAGGGGCGGGTGTGGCAGGGGCTGCCACGAGTCCTCTCCCGTGTATCTCTACTGTACGAAAAACATAATCACAGGCACCCACACAGAATCGCAAAACATCCCCGAAGATCACGAGTAATCACAAAGGGAACTGAGGAAAACCGTAGTTTGCACACTGGGCGGAAGTGGGGTAAGCCTTTATTTTAGCACGAAAATGTTTTATGCCGGGGTCCACCACGGCTCCACTAACGTATTTCCATCACGGATATGAGGTTTAAAATATAAAGACTAACAGACGGCAAAGAAAACAATAGTAGAAAAAATTTTTTCACCGAGAGTCGAACTTACGGCCCCTCGCTCCGCAGCGCGCGGCGCGAAACGATTGGGCCACAGAGGGACGTTCCTCGCCATGTTAACGGCGAGCTATTAAATGCGAAGCATTTCTTAGCGAACCTCTGGCACTTTGGGCGTTTCTATCTACGTATCTATCTATCTATCTATCTATCTATCTATCTAGCCGCCTACGTCTGGGCGCTCTCCTGGTCGTCTCCATAGGTTGTAATATACCAAAATTCGCACAGCATAGGATGAGTGTATAACGAACACGATTCACTGGTCATGACGTGAATAACGCAAAATACCTGTCGCGTACGTCATGAAATCCTTTCCCTCAGTCACGTGTGGCACATACCCGTATACTACAGTTCATATTATGCGGGTATGTGCCTCAGGTGATAGCATAATCTCAGTCAACGCAGTAACCGCGAACATACACACTGACACGGAAAGTGATAATAACACTGATTGCTGGGGTTCTACGTCCCAAAACCATGATATGACTATGAGAGACGCTGTAGTGAAGGGTTTCGGAAATTTTGACCATCTGGTATTCCTTAACGTGCACTGACATGGCACAGTACATGGGCTTCTAGCATTTCGCCCCCATCGAAATGCGACCGCTGCGGCCGGGATCGAACCCGCGACCCTCGGGTCAACAGCCGAGTACCGTAACCGCTATACCACAGCGGCGGATGCAAGAAAAGTTAGGGAACTGTAGACAGAGCACCCCTGAAAGACGCTGGGCTACCATCCACTCGTCCACGTGGTCCGCAACTTCGACCACGTGGATTATGCAAAAACCGGGGTGAATGCTTCCTATAGTAACACTGCCGAGAGGACCATGTACCTCATGATTACCGGTGACTTCAGCATTGATTTATGAAACCCAACAACGCGTGGTTCTTAGATGGCATAAAAGACGGCTTGGATGTGGACAGTGCATCACAAGACCTCGGTGCAACGTCCAGGACAGGAGGCATCATAGATCACTTCTTCGCAGAGCCATCTGCGTTTCAACTAGCTCTACTATACCTCGCATTCACTGCACTTAGACCGTTCGTAGCCGCGATCACGAGCGGATCCGATAACAAGTCCTGTCCAGCTGCTGGTGCTCCCTGAACAGGGTGATGATGACCTCATTCAAGAACTACCAAGGACCCCTTCCACACATACATTCAAGTTCGTGAAACGCGCGTGCGTTCTCCGTCATAATGGATAAGTATAAGCATATAACAACTGTAACGCAACTGTAAGAACTGCAACTGTGACTGTAACGTACGTGTAGTGTGCCTGCTCGTGCCACTCGGCTGTGTATATATCTAGGGAAACTTTTCTGAGTAAAGCTTAGTTGCGAGTAGCGCCTGTCCTGTGCATCTGTGTTCCTTCATTGTCCTATTCGAATTAGCGATATCGAGTATTGAAGAATATAAGCACTACATATCAGCTTACTGCGTCAGGTGTTGGTAACACCTATGTTGCGTTTGGCATCGTTAAGCGACTGTAAACAACTGGTTATATAACACATGTTCGACTCTTTCAAAATATGTGTCTGCGTATATCATTTGCACATTTCTCTAGCGTCATTCCGTAACGTCTCGCTCAATGTGAAAAATTGCGACACAGCCACCTTCGTGCCCATGCTTCGCATAACATCGATTCCTACGGCAGGTGGGATCTGCCGAATTTTTATATACACCATTCGGCGGTGGCGGTACTTAGAGATCGGTGGTACATTAGCGTGTTTTCGTTATCACTAGCGAGATGGCGCGAAGGGCTCGAAGAACGTAAAGTCCCTCAATAAATTCAAAAGTATCGAAAAGCTTTCATGAAGCCGACGGCGCCCGCGATAGGCTGATCTGTGACACGTGACCTTGCCCCGCCATGAAGGTTCCCGCGCCCCGGGAGGAGAGCGCTCGCTTCGCCTGTTCCGCTATGCACGTTGTGCGGTGATTTCGTTCTGGAAAGTCCGATATGCCTTGTTGCTGCGCGTTTGGGTGCCGGACGGAAGACGGCAAGAAGTTATTTTGCATCCCGCGGGGCAAACAGAACCTAACCAGAAGAAAAGTGTGGTTGCACAGAATTGGACGGAAAGACTTCGAACCGTCGGCCACTGCACGACTATGCGAGGTAAGTAACGCGACACAAAGGCGCAAGAAAAAGCATACGCGTGCATGTGCCGAGCTGCAATAGCATTTTATTCGTGCGCGCTGGTTTTGATGGCCCACATTTGTCGAGATTATTCATTCTAGTGCTTTATGAACCCGCTGACGTAGGTCATGCAGTACGAACCTAGCATGCAAGTAAATAAAGCGAGGGAAGCGCACTAACTCGCCGACAGATATCCGCATTGTGTTGCACGCGATCAAAATTTGTCCGCCGCCGTGGTATGACAGTTACTGCGGTTACGGTGCTCGGCTGCTGACCGGAAAGACGCGGTTCGATCCCGGCCTCGGCGGTCGCATTTTCGATGGAGGCGAAAATGCTAGAGGCTCGTGTACGGCGCGTATTCAGTGCACGTAATAGAATCCCAGGTAGTCGCGAAAATTACAGGAGCAGTCCACTACGGCGTGCCTCTTACTCATATCGTGGTTTTGGCACGTAAAACCCCAGCAATTATTATTATTGTTATAGCGATAAAAGTTCATAAATTTCGGCAGTGAGTTCTACTGTTAGACTTTTCTATCTCTGCGCGCGTTGTTAACTTCGTTTTACAACATGTTGAGAAAGTCGTTCCAAATGCAATGTAATACGAGCGCGAATAAACGAGATGTAAACATGCCAAATGTAGGCGATGAAACATTTTTTCCGCTCTCTTTTTCAATGTTTATTTGAAATAAAGGCACAGCTTTAGCATTTTGGGGACTTATTTCGGCCTTCATTACAGTCAGGCATCAGTAGCTTTTATTTCCTAGCATGTGCAGATATTTTTCCACCAGCTGAATGCCGTGCTTTAACCTGGGCGTCGTCTGCTACAGGAACTTTCTAGGTGGCGCGCGCGGCAGATGTCGCTACCTTAAAAATTATGGAGGGACCTTAGAAGAATGTAGGGTGCCTTGATGCGCGTTTTGTTGCGCGTTTTGTGCCTTGATGCGCGTTTTGTTGCGCGTTTTGTCCAGGGTGAGGACATCTGCGGCATCTACTGCGGCGCGGCTGCCCTATTTTAGCCCACGGCTTCTTACCGGCGTCTCACCCCTCTACGGCAGCGGCGCTGAGAGGCACGAAACGCGGGGCAAAAAATGGCGTCGTGGCGGCATCAGCCCCTTCAAAGAATGGCAACCCCCTAAGGGGGGCGCACACATCGAAACGTGCTTTAAAGGTCGACGCCCTACGCGTCGCGATGTGTGCGCGCCTCTACAGGGCGTGGTTGCTCTTGCGCGCGCTTATCTCTTGATCGCGGTGGTTTGTACGCCTTGTGCTCTCACCGCAAGTTTGCGTTGATAGCATGAAGGTCTCTTCGCTCACTGCAGCGGCTGCTTTTGCGCAAGGAGCGCGCTGCTCATACAGAAATAAATTACAACTGTGACAGTTAGTTCGCTCTCATCCTGTGTAGGTTCGTTCCGTGCGTCCTTTCTGCTTGAGCAGCGCGTTACAAGTTTCGAGCTGCTTGCTGTTCTTCGCGTGGCATTAAAATTTGTTGCTTTAGCATTCATTCCTTCGCCGATGGGGCGAAAGAATGCCCAATAAACGCTCAGCTACGTCTGTGAAGACACGTTTCACTTTCGTGTTATACCGATTCATATGGCAGAGGGATCAGCCGTGTTTTGTGTTAGATCTGCGCGCCCAACGGTACGCTGGATGATAGTGTTAGAATGTACTAGAACAGGGGAGTGCTCGGAACGGCCGCAGCACCAATGTACAGAAAGTGAAGCCCAAACAGGGTCAATTCGCCTGCAGCGCTGCGATCGGTAGTCTGCAATGTGTCGGCGTTTAAGAGTTGCGCGCTGCTCCAGCAAAGTGGTGCAGGGGTAGAATGCTCGATTCCCACTCAAAAGGCCCGGGTTCGAATCGCAGCTGTAGACGGTGGGTTCTTATTCTCAGTGTCACCTTTTATAGCTGTGTTGGCTATTTACTTTCTTTCTTAAAACTTGGTTCTGTTGCTACGTATTGCTACAAAAAGTAACGTAAAATGTGAAATCTTGTTCCGAGTCTCGTCTTCGAAAAATCTCGGAGGCCATATTTTTTGTTTTTGTTAAATCCCGGGCGGTGGCGCTGCAAATAACTGCGCTCGCTCTCAAATTTCTTCTATTTTACTTCACATTTTGCGTCACTTTTTGAACCAACGCGTAGCAACCTAAGCTAGTTTTAAGAAACAAAGGAAAACCATTACAGCTAAAAAAGGTGACACTAAGAATAAAAACCCACCGTCTGCAGCTGCGATTTGAACCCGGACCTTTTGAGTGGGAAGCGGGCATTCTACCCCTGGACCATTTCGGCGGAGCCGCGCGCATCTCTTAAGCGACGACACATTGCAGACTACCGATCGCAGCGCTGCAAGCGGATTGACCCTGTTTGGGCTTCACTTTTCGAAGCTCGTTCCGGGCACTCCCCTGTTCTAGTACACTCTAATAGTGTATAACAGCATCGCCGTGAAAATTGCTGCAAAAACTCCACTGCAGTTGTCTAAATCTTCATAGGCCTTGCGCAAATTGTGCATTCCCGTCGTATTGAATACCCTAATGCTTGAAAGCATCCATTCACCTCATACTTTATAGGATGTGATTTTGATACTACGCGCTCATCTCAGGTTCGCGGTTTGCGCAGGGGTTTGATAAACTACACACTTGGAGTGTTCTATGTTGAAAATTTCGGTCAGAGTTCAGAATTTCAGAGAATATTGCAAAGGCTCACAAACGGCGGTTATACAAACATGCAGAGGCGGCATCCCGTTGTCAACAGAATGTGCAGGGTAATCCGAGAGGAAAGTGTGAGGAATAAAAGACGCGTTTTTAAAGCCGCCAGTGTGTGTGACCGTGGCGCTGTGGAAAGCGTGCCCGGCATCTGTTATCGCGGGTCGAGATGTCGTGGGTTCGACTCCCGTTGATGGAACTTTTTTCTTTGCCATCTGACGGTGTGCATTTTTGCGACGTCATTTCCGTGACGGAAATACGTCACTGAAGTCTTGGTGGAGCCCGGCATAAAACACTTTCGTGTTAAAAGCTTTGTAAAAATAGAAGTCGACGGCTCTGGTTGAAGGTAACCTTATATTGAACATATATATTATCGGAGCGTAACTTTTCTTAAGTTAAAGGCTAACGAATTGTCAGGATAATTATTAAAGTTATAATACTCAGTTCACAGAAACGTTGTGAGCCACTGGTATCGTTGAGGCACCTGGCGGAGCAGATCGCAACCAAGCGCTTCTCTCTACGTCGCCTCTGAGATCCGCTTCGGCAACGCGCGATACACAATGTTAACCCAAGGAATACACCAGGGCACACGAATGTCCAAGTGGGAGTGCCACTTCCAGACACATAAGTCAGGTATTAGAGTTGCCTTCTTTTTTATTTTCTTTACGTAGTGTGGTTCGTGTACGTACGTTGGATTGTCGTCGGTGGCCCGGAAAAGAACCCTGTATTCAAGCTCTGCTGATGCCGTCCTACTCAAGTCGTCTATGCATGTAAGAAATTTCTTGCCTTTTTTGCTGTCGTTATCCGGTACCTGCATACGAACGAAAAAGAGAAAGAAAAAAAAAACAGCTCCACTAACGTGAAACCAGTGAAGGGGCGAAGCATGCAGTGCGCGCCGGTGCTTCTTACAGCAAAATCAATGCTAATGGGCAATGAGAGACCGAAGGAAAATTAAACACAGAGTCCTGCAGCCCGCGTTTAGTTAACCCTTTCGGCCCTGGCGTCCTATAAAAAGGACACGAAGAAAAATTGCTATAAATTGTGACATAAACTACTACAAAATTCAAAAATGTGTGCGTGGTATCTTCAATACACCTGTGCAAACATAGGTAGTAGTTTTTCTTTCATCGTCTTCCTCGGAAGTCTGCAATGTCGAAAACAAGATGGCGGAAAGTGAAAAAGACGACAAACGCGGCAACCAAATATTTGATGACATTTTAATGAATAACTATTTTCTCTGTAGCTATCGTAATTTTCTCTGTTGTTTCTAAAGTGATCGATGGCTTATTTACAAAAGAGGCCTTCCCTAACATTTCCGCTTAGGC
The DNA here is from genome assembly GCF_013339695.2 of Rhipicephalus sanguineus. Taxonomy (NCBI): domain Eukaryota; kingdom Metazoa; phylum Arthropoda; class Arachnida; order Ixodida; family Ixodidae; genus Rhipicephalus; species Rhipicephalus sanguineus. The sequence goes on from NC_051182.1 coordinate 124,303,307, forward strand.
CGCTGCAATGAAAAATCTTCATGTCCCAAATATAGGACACCAGGAATTAGTGGTTGTGAGATCTTTGAATGCATTGCATGATGACCCGAGCCGTAGCGCTTGTGTCTGCTTCCAATTTCTTGTTATTTTCCTCGGGAAATCAGCCTGCATTTCTTGCTAATTTACAAGGGGGTCCCAACAGCGAGATTGTACATAATTGATCCGAATACGTTTGCTGCAGTGTAAGAATGGGGCATGAGAGGGCTTGAAGATAACGAGGATGAAGTGCAGTTCCATCAGCTTACCCATCAAGGCACGGGGGACAATAATTGCGGCGCACCAAAGGAGGATTCGAAAACTTATTATGATGTTAGATCTTACAATGCGCCCAATAATTAGATAATGGTCATTCAAGTGCATTGAAGAGCACTGTGTCACGAGTGCAAAAACTTGCTTTTGGACCTTTGAGACGCAGTAACCCATATATGGTTGCTGGCATGCTAGCTTCAAAATAATTTCAGGTGTAAACAGAGTAAAATAAATAGAAATATCGGAATTCACCATATTTCCCTTCACAACCACTAAGCCCTGGTGTCCTATATTTAGGACATGACGTTATTTTTCTCATAGACTGATGGGATGCTTAAAAAATATTATTTTCGTGCTCTTGAGGTGATAAAAAAGCAATATATCAATATATCAAGAATAAAAAAATTATCTACCCGTTAAAAAAAGTTCAGGGGTGAAAGGGTTAACGTGCACGCTGCGAATCTTTATTGTTCAACTACGCACACGAAAAATCTCCCATCGGCACTACATTGCAGGTGCTGGACGGCTTCCGGTTTTGTGCGCCGGCGTAGCCCAGTAGCACTGGTGGGGAACAAAAGCCTTAGTGAGTAGCCCGCACATTTTCAACACTTTTCTCCTTGTGTCCTGGCCATGTATTTCAAATATTCTTCTAAGCTAGATACACAGCATTATAAGAGTTAGCCCTTAACTTTAAGTGCCTTCCTCTTAGCTCAAAGCGGAAAAAGAGTTTTTCCTTACTCTGGCACAACTTAAAAAACACGCTTTCTGCTTGGGTGTTAGAGAGCGATAATTGAAGTGACCGGAAGTTTCTTGGGTAAAACGCGTGCTCCTGCTATCGCAATCTTGAAACCGACCGAAAAGGCGCATATATGCGGGGTGGCCGGTGAGCGGTTGTGCAGCGCTGCAGTCGGTTTTTTTTTTTCAGTCAAGAAACTTGCAAGCAGACGCTCCCTGCGTCGGCGTTGTCTCTCGCGGGCGAGGGTGCGTTCTCGTTCCTTGCGAGCTGGTAGCTCAGTGTTCATCCCAGAAAGAGCGTTTCCATAGTCGACGCGCGCCATTCGCTCTCTGTCGCCACACGACGAGCGCTGAGGCGGTGGCGCCCTCTCTTGCGCTCAAGGAAATACACCGTCCCGACAGCAGACGACGATGCACGATGCACGCCGACACGCCGAGATCCTAAGGTGCTTCACCCCTAAAGGTCAGCTTCACTCCATGGGAACCACCCAATAGCGAAGCCGTACGCAGCGAGTGTATGTGATGGGCTGTAACTAAGGCTCCGTGTTTTTGGAGTTTTTTTTTTTAAATCCGGAGGGTGTTTCTCGGAGTTTGTGTTTTAGCAGAAATTCGGCGCTTGTCGGAGTATATTTTTCGTTAATCCCCAATTCTCCGAAATTTTCAGTTTGAATGTGCATTATTCGCAAAACGCCTAAATGAAACTATATCTGAGCACGAAACCATGAGAACACATGGAGCGCATTTCCGTAGTCTGGAAGGTTTCAACGCACAAACACCTACATTTATGTTTATTACAACCTTAAAGCTTGCTGGAATAGACAAAAGCGTACTTTAATAGGATAGAGAAAACGCTAGACGCCTAAGCACCACCAGCGGAAAGAAGAAGCACAAGGAAAGAGCGTGGTGCTTAGGCATCTAGGTTTTAATTGAAGTTATGTACCAACTAGCCCAGTGGCAAGTTGTGCTAAGATAGTTTACCATGTTACGATCACTGGTTGAAGCGCGCTCCTTTCGATTGATGATTTTCAGTTCTGAATCGCGGTACAACACTGCTACGTCGACTAAGGCCTTTCCAACATTCTGAAGAGCGGTTTGTATCAACATGGCAAATGATACTGCATTATACTGCTGAACTACTTGCAAGTCTATCATTAGAGTCCTACGTCGAGGGGCTCTTACAGACCTGGACGACAGAACGTTCTTAGACATTCGGTATGTGCTGGCACATAAGGGAGCAATCGGCCAGAGCGCAGAACCCATGTTACCGCGCCACGAATGCTTCTCCCCTTCCGGCGTCGACTGACCGCAACATGACTCGTCCTTGTCTGGCGTCTCGGACTGGTCTTGCAGTGGCAGCTTTCCGGCAGGCTTTCACCACTCGAGTTTTCTTACTCTACACAGTCTACGCACGCGTGTTCGTAGGTCGGCAAAATAATGTGGAGCTCACTCACGAAATATATTGTGCCCTGAGGGCTCACTCGGGCTCAGACTCACCAAAACTTTCCCCAACCACGCTCACTCGGGCTCAGACTCACTAAAATTCTTCTCAACCAGACTTATTCGCGCTAAAACTCGAGAAAATGTTACTCACCCGGACTCACTCATACTCACGCCTTGATCTGAGCCTGAGTGAGTCTGAGTGAGTCGACTCGTGATTAAGCTTGCCAACCTATGCTCGTGTTTGATACTTACGCTCACTCGCATGCCCGCAGAAAGAATAAAGGCCACAGAACTGCAGCGAGTTGGTTATATAAGTGCGTTATTCTGCGTCTTCTGGTTTTAGCGCTTGGCGGGTACCTGGGGGGTCCTCAAGCAGTGAGGAAACACCCCGTCCGTCTTTCGTCTGGCGAAGGTGGCAATGGTGGGAAGAAGTGGGGGGGGGGGGGGGGGGGGGGGGCTGCGCTGCTCGAGCAGCAACTGCAAGCTTTGATCATAAGGGTGCGGTCGCGAGCGCTGGTGCGTACGCTGTCTCGAGACACGCCAGCAGACGGCTCGTAAACATGCTGTGCTATAACCACTTCGTGTTGAGACGACAGACGGCACGAAAACCGCTTCGCTCCCTGGAGCGGCTGCATTCCCTTACACCGGCGTTTTGTAGCGAGATCCGATGCGAAAGAGTTGGCTGCTAGCCTTACTTTGTACTTTAATTTGTTGTTGTCGAATTCATTGGTTCCTCCCTGCGTCTAAACTGTACTTTTATTGCGATATCAATTATATGGACACTCCGCATCGCGCTACGTCAGGCGAATCCGCTACGCATTATACGCCCTCCAACATACTAACGGCACACTATACACACCATTTACCGCTGGTGGAACTAAGAGCTCTGAGGTGCTTCAGCGTGTTCACTATTTGTGTTTGGAGGAGCAGCATCGTTTGAGAATATGATCAAACACACACCGATGACGTTGGGTAAAAATGGGACGCCACACATGGAGAAATTAAATTATGCGAGACGCTGGCTTTGTTGCGTCGTTGCCCGAGCTGCGTTTGCTTCGTCTTGCTGGCGACTTTTGGGTCTTGGGCGATTTTTCGGTCTTGGGACAACGCGAGTGCAAGAGCCCAAAGGGGCTTCGGTTCTGCGCACGCGCCATGGCGACTCGCTAATTTCTTGGGTCGCCTAGCTCCTTGGATCCCCAATTCTATAACTATGTAGTGCTACTCCCGAGTTAGGATGTGGGCCTCCGGCTTCTGCTTTGAGACATGCGGGGCCTGATCACCTGTGCTCGCGCGCTTATCTCTTGAGGGGGGGGGGGTGTATATCTTGTGCTTTCCCCGTAAAGTTTACGTTGAAGCTGCACAACGCGCGAAGGTCAGTTCGCTCACTGCAGCAGCCGCGTTTCCGAAAGAAATGAGCTGCTAGCTAAAGAGCCAAAGTAGGGGCTAGTTGAAGCAACAACTGTGGTAGTTGTTAGTTCGCGCTCATCCTGTGTATATCTGCGCGTTGTTTTCACGCATCCTGTGTCATGTTTGAGCAGCGCGCTGCAACTGTCGAGGCGTGACAGTTGCTAGTTCGCGCTCGCCCTGCATGGGTTCTTTTCGTGCGTCCTTTGTGCTTGAGCAGCGCGTAGCAAGTTTCCAACTGCTTGCTATTCTTTGTGTTAAATTCCAATTTGGTGCTATCGCATACATTGCTTCGCCCTTGCGGCGAAGCTGTGAGTTTTTTTTTTCACTGACAATTTATTGCGATCAGTAACAAAATTGAAGTGTCTGTGGGCAGTCCCCCGGAACGCAGCGGTATGAAGCAATCTAAAGCTCTGAGCGGCTATATGTTCGCAAAGATACAGGAGCTCAATGCGGAATCTAGATAATGCAGGCACTTACGTCTAGGTACAGGTGGATACCCTCCCATTTTCTGGCTTCGGAAATACTCTCCAACACGACGGCGTTCGTAATCATTGGTTCATAGGCACTCCACATGGTTTGTCCTCGGTAGTCGCTGCTTATGCGAAATATAGTTCAATTAAACGACGTGTAATGGGTGTCTAGAGATACGGCCCCTCTACTTCGCGAGTAGCAACGTTTTTTTATCGTGGAAACGGGATCACAATAGGTCGAGAAGAAGTGGCTAAGGATGGACAGGGATATGGGCTCAACGAGGGCTGCCTTCTTTCGCGAACGATGATGCGACGTGCGTCGAGCGGGAGTGAGAATAAACTGCTGACCCGAGAATAAATAGAACGCGTGGAACTTTCCAGAACCGGCGGGCTTGCTTCGTTGTTATGGCGCAGTTCCGGTCATTGTTGCACGCCCGATAGCTCTACGAGTGATGAATGGTGTAGCAAGCCCGCATCTCTCGACATACGAATAGAATTTAGGGGCTAGTGAGCATCGGGATCCCGACAAGGAATATTCTGCAGAACTCCTCCGACAAGATCTCTTCGAAATTATATTACAGTTACACTGAAAAAAATATAATTTCTCTGGCGTCAATAAAGAAAGCAAAAAAACGAGTATATGCAAATGTGTTGCGCCACATTACGTTCTCCCTGCCAATTTTCAGTAAACCTGGTATTCCATCATGTAGTTGTGCTCTCAAGAAAATGTCCTGCGTCCTGTGTTCTTCGTAAGTCTCCGTTTCTTTTAGCGCTTCACCATCAAGAAAATGTCGTGCTTGTGTATCGATTGGTGCAGTTCTAAATCCTGCGCTCATATGCGGCTCCGCTACAGTGAAACCTGAGGAAGCGCGTAGCACCCAGCGATTCCCGTTCGTAGAGCTCCCACTGCTCCGTTTACCAAACCACCGATGTCGTCAATGTTTGAGGTAAGCATGTAGGGTTTCCCCGGCACGAGTAGAACCTTGTTAGTGAGATTCGCAAACTCGTTACGCTACATGCGCGCTAACTTTTGCTGCGCCTTATCGACTTCCTGCTTGTTACGGCCGTTGAGATAGGTGTCGTACGCAGAGACTTCCGTCAGGTTGTTTCCCCATTCACACATAGCGACGAGGACACCGGAGAAGCGCCGGTGGGAGGAGCAGTTGCGCACATGGCGGGGAGGGAGCGCCATCTCTTGCGCGGCACGGGAGTCAGGTGCATATTTCAGAAGAGTCTTCAGCGATTTCAAGTCAATTATTACAATTACTTCTTGGTTATTTCTCTTAATTACATTACTTTAGACATCGTTAATTCATTTTAACATGTGTTTGAGTACTGCTAACCTTTTTTAAGACCTGTATTTACCACTCAGTTTTGAGCGTGATCACGCCGCATGGATTCTATAGATGGACGAGAAGCCGATCCCCTAAAATGCTCCGCACCTAATGACTTCTTATAGATGATTCACGTAATTTCGGGCTCCGATTTCAAGTGACATCTCGAGATGGACCCGATTCGCTGTACTCTTAAAGAAGGTGTCGCACCTTCTAATCAAGCATGACCACTAAAATAAGCACATTGAGCTCGGATACTCTCATAATTGACACAGACTTGCTAAACAGCCGGAGAGAAGAGGAGGAAAACAGTGCTCTGCCTACCCTCCCCAGAAGCCGCTTCATTGACTGCGCTTTCTGCGTGCGCATGCGTCCCTGCTTACTTCCCGTCTTCTCTGCGCAGGTAAAAATTGTCCTAATCTTGTATGCGTCGTAAATACTTCCAAATGGATTGATATCAACTCGCAAAAGCTTCAACCTTGCATAAACGCCGACATTTCTGTATCGAGTGCACCAGCACCTGCATCATCATCAGCTGCATCATGTACGTGCATCAATACATGCATAATGACCTAAATCAACTGTATCGGGCATCATAACCTACGTCAACTGCATCCAACTACACCAATTCTCTACTTCAGCACCATTAATAAACACAGCATAGCCCTATCTCTTCGTTATAATTCTTTACAAAAGAATGGGGAGGAGGAATAAGCCGCCATAAATGATATATAAAGGAAGACTAGCCGCCGTCATATCCTCCTCCCTTCGGGCATGCGACAGCAGGAGTTGTCCTTAATATCGCAGCGGTGGTCGAAAGGTTAGGGTGCGCCTCCTACGCGAAAAAGAGTGGGTTCGATTTCCGTTACCAGTTGACACCCGACGGTACTTCCAATCGGAAGAGAGGTTTCCCTGCCTGGCACTCGATCTTGTTGATACTCAAAGAATACGTTGCGAAAAAAAAAACAAAGCAAATAAACATGAGGACCAGAAAGAAACACTGACAACCGACAGGCACAAACTACCAATTGAATTTTATTTGAAGAAACATGAGTGTTTATACCTTAAAAAAAAGCGATATCACCATCACGACGTCATAAACCCTCTAACGCGACATCGATGCAATCGCTTTTTCTTCCACAATCTCCTTGTCCATGTATAAATATTCGTGTTTCTGCAAATAAAAATTACTTGATAATTTGGGCCTGTCTGTTTTGTTTCCCGTGTTTTCTCTTCCTACTTGTGGGTGCTCACTAGTATCTCGAGAAGGGGACTTTCCCTGTCTTCTCTCTGCTCTCAATTCCTTTTCTCCTTCTTCAAGCGACGCTCAACCCCTCACAGGTTACACAAAGAAGTCGCACGATCCCGCATGCATTCGCCTGAGACGAATCGTAGGCGAAAGCCATCTTCCTCTTTTAATTTTATTCCAGTATACTGTCAACCCCAAATGGGGTTTTTACAGGAGTGGTTACATTTAGAGAAAAACAACAAACACACAGAAGTGTTACAGTGAAAATGGAGATGAAGTCGGAATCGCATAAGTCTGTACAATTCATACATAGATGCCTTGACAGATAAGTAGCTGATGGCATACATGCTAAACAAAGAAATATACATAGGTTACAATATATTCACTGAGGTTACAGCATCGTAGGATTCATCTTATGTTACAGGCATAGGATAAGCAAAAAAATCACAGCATATCCACGGAGTGAATGATGATGAGTGGGCGAAGCTGCGGAGGTTCATCGGTAAACCGTGAATCTTTCGTGAATTCTGCCCAGTACATCATCACCGACGTGAGATCGGGCGCGTTTATACTAAAGGTTCGATGAGTTATGACGACTTGCAGCTCACTTTAATTTTACATGTACGCTGTGAATTTTGATTGTTTAGAAAACCATTGCTTTAGAAAAATCTGGCGTCTTTCGTTAAGCAGCTGGCGTCTTTTCGTTTTGCTTTAGAAACATCTGGCGTTCTTTCGTTCTGCTTTTACAAAACATCTGGCGTCTTTCGTTGGTTTATTTCATCAATCAACGGCGTTTTGAACAAAATTTTTATTGTTTAATCACGCACAGGAGAAATCTCACCAGGCACTACCTTGGAGGTAAACAATGGCTGCTAATGGGAATGAGAGACAGAAGTCGGCTTTTAGCTAACACTTACACTTCTACTTCTACTAACGTTTCCTACTGGAACATGCCAATGGCTGCTAATGGGGAATGAGAGACAGAAGAATTCGGCTTTTAGTTAACGCGCACGCTGCGAATTTTTTATTGTTCAACAACGCACAGGAAAAATCTCCCACCGGCACCACCTTGGAGGTCAAAGCGTAAGACTTGTTACGGACTACGACGACTACTACTACTACTACTACCACGACGACGACGACTACGAGGGACGAACGGGTGCCGCCTTAAGGAGCTTCGCCCCTAAAACAAGCATGAAACTATTTAGGAATCAATCTGACAATGATCTTTTTACTTCACCTAACGTGGTTTTTCACTGCCCTTGGGATCTGAGGCATTGCACGCTTGCTGCACTTCCCAGTGATTTCCACCCCCTCCGGGACCGGCGCTCGATTAAGCAAGCTACGAGGTCATGTGGTTACGGCATCATGTGAGGTGATGATGACATGACGTCATCGCGAGGATAACGTCACAAACTTTGGCGATCTGTGACGTCACTGATGGCGTTTTATAATAATGTCATAGGACTTTCGGTATCTCGTCGGCACACATGCATTCACTTGAGTCACACGCGACTTTTGACCGGATGTAATCACGCAGCTTTTTTTGAGCGAGAGCTTTGCTAAGCCGTATCTCCCAAGGTCATTCATCGCGTCGCAATTACCTTGAGCCGCCGGAGCGCAGGTGTCGCAGGCGTGATGTCTCGCCACGTGATCCTCTGCGGAGAGGCATGCCAAGCTGTGCTCGCTGAAAGTCTGGCCGCCGCGGTACCATGTGACCGGGCAAATGTTTAACGGCTTCTTCGCCGGTTAGTCGTTCAGACTCGCCAAGGATGGCGAGTCTGAGATGCACTTGGCCTTTGTAAAACCCAGTCAGACATAGATATTTCGCTCCTTATAACTAGATTTAAGAAGAGTTAAACCTCAGCCATTATTATTGCATTTTTCTTCCTTGGCCACCCCACTACCGGAAGCGCGTTGAATGACGGTGGGGCGAACATAAGATCCCCCATAGGCCAGACGAGGATTTTCGCATAACAAATATGTTGCGAGTCTCGAGGAGGAAGACGCGGCCATGATGATGTATCTGCCTATTTTTGTATCCGACTTTATTAAGCTTAAAGTCTTACATAGCTCGTCCACATGAAAAATGACCGTCCGCGTCAACCCGAGTGATGCAAAAAGTCATCATCACATGATGACGTTACCCTATGACGTCATCATGACATCAATGATCGCCGAAGTATGTGATGTCACCAATACGGGATGCAATGCGAAACCTTGGTGGGTGCACAAAGCTTTCGGGCGCGGGGAGATTAATGGAATCGAGCGAGACAAAAAATAAAAAGACGATGGCTTTCGCCTTCGAGTCATCTTAGGCAAGTACATAAGGGGCCCCGTATTACTTCCCGCATGTAAATATGTTCTCCTGATGAGGCTTCATTACATTAATTCCTCAGACAGCCTTCGGAGGATCGCTTTTTCTAGAGTGTCCATTGTTCGTATATCTGAAATTTACTAGCGCGCGCATTTCATTCAGCTGTCGAACGATATGGCTAGAGCAGTGGCGGGCCCATTAGTTCTCACACGTCTGACGATCACCGGAGCAATCACTTGGAGTGCGTTTGGTCTACGACGCAGTAACGCTCCTTCGAGAACGTTCCAGAGATGAAATTGATGGCTCGGTCCGCAACAATTCTTTTTTTGCGAGTTACAGAGACTGCCGAGAGAACGTACAACCCCTATGGGTTACTGAAGACTACCCGATGACGCATTTATGAAATTATGCGAGGCACAGAATATATATAATAGAAGAGCTGAAAGGCTGGCATGAAGGAAATTTACTATTATCTACTTAGCGTTGCCGAAGCGAAATTTGAATTAGATTAGAGAAAAGCGTTAATGATAAAGACAAAGTGGGGTGAATGAACTTGAATTGATAGGGCTGTTCTGAACTTCAACGCTAGGGTACCCTCGAAGAATATTCTGATTGAAGCTCTTACAACGTCACCCCGATGACTGCAATGATCCGGCAAAGGTCCCTTAGAACTACTGAAGACGAAACTTCATCCTTAGGCGCAAGTTATGTGCATAGAACATACGTCGCGCGGGGCGAGGTTATCGATTTGAACTTTATACGTAACATGACGGCGACGGCACAAACTCGCCTCCAGTGTTCATAAAATTGCTTTAAAATAAAAGCAGGGTTAATAAACAGACGGACAAGCATAGCGCGTCCACCGATGACTTCCACTCACATGCTGCTGGAACCTTTAATGCTGTTCCTCCAAAAATGAATCTTCGCGTTCGTTATGTATGACCGATGGCTGGCTGACTTTAGTCTCTGCCAGTTTACTGACATGTAACGCTTGCGTAATGTCTCTAATCATCTGGTGCCTATGATTTGAAATGATTTCTGTTGCAGTGAAAAGTGGCAGGCACCCACAATTTCAGAAATGCCCTTTATTGTTTGAACGAAGGTTGCTTTTTAGTGACATTTGTTAGTCTAACTGTAGTGTGTTTGGAAACCGGCCCCTTTGACCATTGCACATTTCACCCCAATGCAAGGGAAGCAGTATATTACAGCAGCCTTACATGCAAGCTTTATCTAATCGTGGAAAAAACGCAGCTTTTTAATAATAATAATAATAATAATAATAATAATAATAATAATAATAATAATAATAATAATAATAATAATAATAATAATAATAATAATAATAATAATATCTCGGGTTTAACGTCCCAGCTCCTTACGGGCTGTATTACTGCGAAATGTACCACGCTGAAAGAAAAAACGCCTATGGACATGTGCGTCTTAAAGATGTCCTGGTTTTCTGAGATCGACGGGAATCATTCGGTTCTAGTCACCATATCCCGTAATTCTCACGCATACGAGATCAGTCCAATGCCGCGATCCTGTGGTCTTTCTGAAGATCTGCTGTATACTCCGATTCGCCAACTCGTCGAGCTACGATATGCCCAGAGGGCTGCTATGGCCTCTCGTGTTAATTCGAGTTGCCGCCATTACAGAAGTACACATTCGTTGTAAAAGCAGCGCATCGGGGATAGGAAAAAAAAAAGCAATGAACCGAAGTAAGAATTGAGAGCTCTTCCACTGCTGTGAAGATGAAAACCAGCAAAGCTGTTGCTATGGTGGGTATGGTACAGTTAATATTGCTGTCGATAAATTATACGTTATCATTATTGACTCCATTGATCGAATAAAGAAACATACACCGAAAAATCCTAGTCTTTCTCTTGTGCGTGACGCATATATCGCCAATGGCGACCACCGGCGGTCTCAAAACGCAATAGCACTGTAGTACTTAAGAAACACCGTTGTTTCGAAAGCACAAAAATGGCATGAAGTTGTCTTCTTATGCAAGTGGTATTTTCTTTTAGGCAAAATTGTTCAGTTTATTCTCCTTTGTCGTTGAAAATAATGCGCTAATATGTTTAATCCTATGTCATGTCTATTTTTCAGACGCTAGGAAAGCTGGACTTTTCGAGTTATTCGGTTCACAAAGAATGTGCTTCTAGGCGTATTTTGTGCGCAGACGTGATCCACGAGATCCTAGTCATATACAGCTAAGTTATAAAAAAGCGCAGCGTTGGTCCGTTGGAGAGAAGGATGGAGGACCAACGCTATTCAGCGTTTAGTAATGAATATCGAACAACTGGCTCAGTTTGACACTTTAAAAATGAACCTGACAATAGTGTGGAATTTGACGATATCGATGGAACAACACCCGAGTGCAAGTATTCGCTCAGAAGTAATTGTGCGGAGCTATGTTCTCACTGAAATGTCGGACACCTCCTGGTGTCAATCCCGCAACTGTGAAGACACGATAGAACAAATAGTGCGTTTTCGTGATCGCTTCATCAGCTAAAGCAGTGTTCTTAGCCTCGCGTTGCATTAAAACTCACTAGACGATAGGCTATTTTAAGAATAAAAGATCCTCGGTCTATGGCCGTACACGTCGCAGGCCAGGAAATCGACGAAGGCTTTGCCATTGCGTTATAATATGAACAGCTTTTACTGATATATTGCGGGTATGTAATGAATGAACAAGCACGTCACAACCTGATGGAACCTTCCGAGCCTCTTCTTTTTTCATCTCTTGATCCCTTTCCTTTCAGAGTAAGGTAGCAAACGAGGCGCACGTCAGGTTGACCCTCCATGCATTTTCTTCGCTTCATACTCCTCCTCCTCCCTCGTCCTACAGCACACTAACACTCCCTCACTTGAGGGTAGCAAACCGCGTACAACACGGTTCACTTCTGTGATTTATCGTTGTCCTCTCTCTCTCTTTGTGTATTCATGCTTTCGTCCCTAGATGAATGAATGGACTTTGCATTCGTAAGAAACAGAAGAGCGCTTTGACTCATTTACAGCGAAAGCTGCTATGGGATCGCAACAGCCGATTTCGGTGGCGCAGTTGTCCGCCGCCGCCGCCCGTGTCCGTAGCCACTGTCGCGCACAGTGAGGAAAAAATATCCACAATCGCGCATGATTCTAACTCAGGTCCTCCGCCTCGCGGCGCACTGTTTTTCCACAGAGCCACGCCGGTGCCTGAAAGTCATTCGCTGAAAGACACTGCAGTAGAGCTGCGCCAGCATGACGTCGCCAGGCCAAGCATCACGCACAATGTACACGTGAACTCTGCGTCACGTCTCGGCTAATATAACATCGCCGTCGCCTCAGCAATAAACGCTTTTCACTGTTCGACTACTCGCCTACTTACAGACACTACACAGGCGACATGTCGGGCGTGGAATCACGTTCACACATGTAATATAGCGTGGTAGAAGAGGAAAACAACTGGGCGCCACAGAATGCAAATCGCGTAGTGAGTGAGTGGTTTAAAGCTTCCCACCCGCTAGACAGGGCTTAGCCATTATTCTTCACTGTCATCAGCCCCAGCAACAACAAAGTGTACATAATGTCTTACATATACGTAGCGGCTACCTCACATCTTTGCAGAATGATGAATAATGGCATAGTATTGCAGAAGAATTTACATTTGGGCAACTTTGAATTGGTCATGCATTTCGAATTTCAATATGAATGGCACAGCAGGTGCTTCCCTTCGTCGCGAAATTGTGATGGTTTAAGGCGTAGTGGGTACATTGCAACTGTGCTCGTAGTAGTCGCCCGAAGAGAGTTTACTGCGGGCTCTAGATAGGCCACTCTTCTAGCTTTCGCTGCGACTGTGTTGTGCGTTCCCCGCTGACCTGTCTTCATTTATTTATTTTGTTTGGCGGGCCTGATTTACCACGTCTACAACTCTTTTTCAAGAAGAGGCACGTGAACACACTTTGACGATCATTATACTCTGTTCGGAGAGTCGCGGGACGCAAGTCTCATCAAAATAGAGCTAAGGTGTCTCTGTAAAGTGAGTTATGTACGTGGCTAGTCAGGGCTCGCAAAAAAAAGCATGAAATGACTCCCCCCCCCTTTTTTTTTTCTCTCTCTCAGAGTTTAGGAACATCCTTTGAGTCGTGGTGGCAGGTAGTGCTACCAAGTTCTTGGAAACGTTCGCCTGCGCTACCGACCGCGCGCTTCGTCGGTGCGCCCTTCGAACCGGACCCGCGCAGGGTCTCCCAATCGTTCGGCTGCGCCTCTGTTCGAGAGAGGGCGCCAGCGGCGAAGCATGCAGCCGTTGGTGTTCAGCTCAGGCGAGCATTACTCGATAACGCTAAGCACAGCGTTAGCGCCTTGGTGGTACAGTGGTAACGGTGATCGACTATTGACGTGAAGGCGCGGTTTGGCCTGGTATTGTTGCATTATGAGGTATCCAGTTGCCTTTTCGCCACCTCTTTCCCTTGAACCACTGTATAAGAGATGTATACTTGAATTGATGATAAATAAGTTCAAAGTTCAAAGTCGCGGGTTCGGTACCGGCTGCGGCGGTCACATTTGGATGGAGGCGAAATGCTAGAGGCCTGTGTACTTGCGATGTCAATGAACTTTAACGAACATGAAATGCTCGAAACTTTCGGAGCCTACACAACTGTATGCCTCATAGTAATACCTAGGTTTCGGCACGCAATACCGCGGAAATTATTATTATTACTGAGCACAGCGCAACAACTGACGAACAAAAGGAATGGCGGACCAGCATTACTTCGTAACGCGATTCATCGCGCCAAAACAAAGGACAATGACAAAACGGAACGACGCAGGCAGCGCCAGTCTGCGTTGTTCATGTCGTTCCCGCACTTCGTTTGTTGCTGCGATGTGCACGCATATCGTGGAGAACCAGCTCGCTAGCCCGACCTCACACCATGAACGTTACACGCTCGATATAATTTGCATAAAGAGTCGACATTTCTTCTGTATTTAATATTTTTTAACGCGTTCAGTTTCTTTCATTTCCGCCTGGTGTCATTGCACAGAAGCTACAAAAAGGTACTTTCGAGCTCGCGCTGTGTTATCGATTGTTTTCCGCTCTTTATTTATTTTTTCGCGACACGCTGCAGTTGAGCAACAGGAGGTAAAATGACTCACGAATGATGTGGTAAATTTATTGTGCGAGAAATAGTTTTTTAATGTTCTTTTAGAGCAATTTACTTAAAACTGCCCTTAAGATGATGGAAATCGATAAGGTTTCTGTATAAGTTCTCAACACGTGAAATCGCATTAAGAACGTGTATCTCCAGCAGACGAGTAGCTAGACTTTTTTCCTTTTTTTTCTGGAGCCGTTCAACCACCCTTTATTTTGTTAGTGCGTGTTTTTGTATGTACATATATATATACGCATGGAAAATTGGAAAACTTCGGAGGGGGGAGGATGCAACCCCCTTTCCAACCGCCCCCCTCTCCCGGCAACGCTGTGGCGATTCTCCAAAGCGGGCATGTTTACTTTCGCCTCGACGTTCTTATTATACATCCTTGTTGCTTGGCAGGTCATGACCATTTCAGCCTGTCGTACGTGGAGTGCTTGATTGCTCCTCTTTGTGTTTTGAAAGTCAGCGCGTTCTTTTTTTTCTTTGTTTTCATTTGCTTATGTTACTCCTACAGAATTTCGTGCCATTAGAGGGTGCCGTGACAGGCATTTTAATGGGCACTTGCGCTCAACACATACTGTATAGAAAACAAAAAGAAAACAGCGCGACCGTCTACTGCATCTGGTACGCAAATTTTTCTCGTTCATAGGGGGTTCTCTGTTCTAATGTAACAAAGCCGCGAGTGCAGACCAGCGCGAGATTCCCTTAAAGTACGGCAGAGACTCTGACCCCGTTCGTTTTTCTGGGCTGCTTCGTTATGCGCAACACGGGAGACGTGGCAGCTTTCTTAAGTAGCCGAGATCCTAACACGGCAGCGCGTCTTGAGACGACGGCACTGTTCTTTTGTTAGCACGAGAAATTAGAATAAATTGAATCAGTGTATGGAGCCATGCTTTAAAGTAGTTTCTTCTTTTGTTTCGCAGCTTACAGGAACGGTAATGGGCAAGTCGTTGAAAAGGAAAAAAAAAGACTGCGTAACCCGATTCTCGGCAAAAAAGAAATAAGCGAACAAAAACACTGCAGGGAAATAGGCTAGTAGTGCGGGAGGACAGAGGACAGGGGTGAGTTAATACAACGAGAAGGAATAAAAACTAGCCCGGTATCTTATGCATCTGCCTAAGACGACTCGAACGTAAAAACCATTGTCATCTTTTTTTTTCTCAGTAAACTGTACTGATCCGCACCCTTCACACCCCCCCCCCCCCCCACGTTCCTTCGAAAGCTTTCCATAGGCACCCTGGTTTTGCACTGCCTCCGGGATCGGAGGCATTGTAAGCTTTCTTGCTCACTCCTTTCTATCTCCCCATCTTTTTATCCCTTAATCCCCTTCGCCCAGCGCTGGATGGCAAACGCGACATGCGGCTGGTTGACGATGGTGATTATTATTATTGCCTTTATGAATGGCTCCCACCCACTTTGGGGGAATGGCCAAGAAACGATTAAGTTATACATAAAAGTGGTCACGTATGAACTGTATTACTAATGAATACTAGAATAGTTAGAATAAATCAATAATGCTAATTTATAGATTTGAAATCGAAGCCGCCCTGATTACAGCGGAACACCTTCCTGCCTTTGCTTCCACTCGCTCCTCATTCCTTCCTTAACCTCATGTGGTGTTGCAGTGCCTACGGGATCGGCCCACGTTTGAATGCCGCAAGGACGTCATGATGACGTCGCAAATTTTGGCGGCACGTGACGTTATCACGTGATGGCGATTTTCTTGCATCACTCGTGCTGAAGCCGCCGGTCACATACCGCGTCTGATAAGGAACCTAAGGCGCCTTAAAAGAAAATCATAGAGCCTACATGAAACAGATGCGCTGGAAGTTGCACAAAGTATAGTGTACGTATCACTCACGTAAAAGCGATAATTATCAGGTATGAAGGTTGCGAAGCCCGTTTAACTAATGTGCGTCTCGAGATTTCCGACTTACTGTGATGGACATAATTGAAACATATGCCATCGCGCAATTGGTCGCACTGTTGCAGCAATAACGTCACCTGTTCTAATATCACGTATTAAACAATTATGTTTATTTCGTCGGGTCGGTGAGTGCAGCGTCCATAGGCAAACCACATAGCTATATCGGGAAGAAAAAAATCTATCCAGGCGATCGTTCTCTCACGTTTTCTGCGATCCCTGTCATGAATAACCGCCACAATGTACAATAAAAGCGGCATATATTCCTCAGAAAGAAGCACAGCAGAAATAGTTTAGTGTCATGTAGGAGGTGACATGAAGCTGACAGATGCGAACATCCATTTTTTCTGGTTCTGGGGGTTGTGCCTTTCACTTAAATAACACGAGAAACGCTGTCATGAGAAATGCTACAACAGCACTCGTTCAAACTGCACTGACAAAGAAATACATATGTGCTACCTTTCAGTGGGATTCTAGTGGGATTAGTGGGATTCTAGCTGCGAAGCCACACAAAGTACCAGCAGTTTTCAATTAAAGCAAGCTAAAGTTGTGCAGTACGAGCCGTGCGTACCATTAATTAGACTCTCCAAACTGCGTGCGAATGTTCTCGTCTGAGTTCCTAACATCGTTACAGAGAATGCAGTTTGTTTAAATGAAACGAAATTGTGAAACAGAACACTGTGAGTAGGATCCAATATCCAGAGATTCCACCACCTATGGATTGCTTCCCACGCTGGCAGTAATGCATCCTCCGTAGACTCTTCCCTAGGCTTTGTTGGCCAAGTTCCAATATCGGAAGTCGGAAGTGCCTCCGTTATAAAGCACATTTGTTAGCCGAAGAGCTAGCCTTACGTGTTAGTCAACATTTATACAGCATTCCTCGGTAAAGCCTGTTGGACGATCCGCATTGTAGAGGTTTATTTATGGCTTGTTGGGGTTCCATAGATATTTTTTCGTTATATTGAACCTTTTAGAGCGAAAGCTCTACTGATCCATCTCCCAAGGTCATTCATCGCGTCACAGAGACCTTGAGACGCCGAAGCGCGAGCTTCCGGAGCACAAGTGTGGCAGGCATGACGTCACGCCACGCGATGCGCTACGGAGAGGCATCGCAGCTGCGCTTGCTCGCACCTTCGCCGCTGTGGTACCACGTGACCAGGTGAATGTTTCAAAAGGGCCACTAAACCACCCAGAGGTGGAAATTTAGTTGTCGCGTTGCAGTTGTGCACGTGTCTACAGATAACGCTAGCGTAGTTACACGCGTTTGATAATCGAAACGCGGCCCTTGCTTGTTTAGCTCTTTCCTTCGCTACGCTCCGTTCGTCGGCTCGTCTCTCCACCTCTCCGAGTGCTCCTCCTCGCCGTACGAGGAGCAGGAGCAATGAGCGCGCGCACCTGCTAGCAGACAAACAGCTTTTGTTCGCCCACGCAACAGGGTCTGGACCAAAGGGGGCCAATTAGCGCAATATAGAAAAGCTTTCCAAGCGCGGGTGTGTGCCAAGATTGAAGCTACTGTACCGCCGTTGCCATTCAGTAAGACGAGTAACAACAATTTGAGGAAGAAAGCTAAGTTTAAAGAAATTGTGGTGACTTTGCCAGCCGCCCGTGCAGATCAACCACCACATTGAAAGGGCACACTCTAAGGAAACTTCGTGGCACCGCCTTTAAGAGCAGAGCTATTTAAGTGTTGGGGCTGACGATAGATGAGTGTCCGCGTCGCATGTAACGCTCTGGTTCCCAGATACAACCACAGATGGCGCAACCGCCTCGGTCGAGGACGAGGCTGTCCGCACGAATAAACAGGGAAGGGCGGCTCAAGCGTGGGGAGGGCTTAAAATGGTACCAAGGGCGGGTGGGGCTAAAGCCCATTTTCCTTCGAGGCTTTAGGGGCTTTAGGGGAAGAAGCGGGGCTTTAGGTGAGGCAGAGGCTGCAGTACCTCCTTTGCCGTGCATCTCTGATCTACAAGTAACGTTACCACAGGCACCCGCACAAAATCACAGAACATAACAGAAAATCACAGATGACCACAAGGCAAGTACAGCAGAACCACAGGTGCGCCCTTTCTGCAGACTTCACACATTGTAGAACTGGGGTAAGACTTAAAAAAAAAATTTTTTTTTGAAGCCTCAGTATTGTTGCGATCAGCGAAGTGCTGCAGTTTCTCACGTATTTTTCCGATGACCTGTTTAAGCAAAACAGAAGCGCCTCAACAATAAGCGCCGAATATTTCTTTGCCAAGTTTGCGCTCGAGCGCAATTTTCATCAATAGAGCGGCGTTTGGCCTTCCCACGCAGCGTCGCGATTCTCTCAGCACTCTCGAAGGCCTTAATTCTCTCGGCGGTGTGTTCGGCGGCAACAATTTATGGTCGCCTCACCTACCCCGACCTTTCTTCACCGCACTGCGTGAAACAATTAGGAGCAAGCAGGTGCGAGAAAAAAAAAGAAAAACGTTAAACTTCGCACCACGCGCCATAGGCGGCGGGTCGCTTCGCTAGTGCCAGGCAGATTAATTGGACAATTAATCCCGTCCTCGAGTGAACGTGTACACCACTTCCGCCCCCCTTCTCCCCTAGCTCAGCGGAGCGAGTAATCACTGCACCGCAAACTCGGCGGACGGCAAGCTCTCACGTTGTAAGGAAGTTGTTTCCGGACCCACTCCCACACTACACCGTGGAGCAGGAACGCTAGCTAAAGTTCTATAGATGAAAAAATAGCAGTTTTGCACGACGGACGATGGCGCCAGAACGTTGCTGCAACCGGTCGTTTAATGTTGGCACGGAAAAGTATTCATCACAGATTCCTGAAACTTCGGGTGTGTGGTTTCGGAGAGTGCGAATTAAGCTTGCTAGGTTGAGGCAAGAACTTTTTTTTTCGCTCCTCTTTTAATGGCGCGTTGCTTTGGCATAATCTAAAGCCCACCGGCAACAAAGTCTTACGTGAACTGTGCCGTGAAGCGCTCGGGATATTGATGGGCATAAGTCGCAACGGCGCGAAATGTCGCCCGTAAGTTCGCGGGTTGTTTCGCGTGTAATCTGCGTAGCAAAGCTGCGCCATGCGGTTGAACAAGCAAGTACTTTTTTGCTGAGAACATTCGCGCCATCTTACATGACACGTAGTTTTAATCGCTACGCACAAAATTCATTATGTTTTATTTATATCCTTTAAGCTAACGTCACCAAATGGAAAGTTCGTAGCACGCATCTCTTAAATGTGGTGATAGCGCAGTGAAAAGCTGCTACAGAAGACACTTCGATAGATTCCAGCTCGTGATAAATACCGGGGCCGCACGTCTCAGCTGTGCTGGTTATCTGTACGGAGTGAATTTTCTTTAAAACTTTTGTTTGATGTAGGCCAACGCGAATTTTTTCTATCCTATAACTTCTCTTAAACCTTTTCATTGTTAAGGCGACCATTTTAGAACAAAGCTTTAGCTTGTGGTCGACTCCGACTATTTTATACCGACAGACAAAAAACGCAAACGTTTTCTGACTACAGAACAACCAAGCCGATTTATGTGCCTGGCAGGCTAGCTTCGCCTGTAGCAACATCATGAATACCTTCACCACCTCTTCGCTTCTTTCATGCTTTTCATAATCAGAATCAGAAATGTTCTTATTTTTCAACGAAATTGTTGAGGTTCCTTCACACCCCTTCCTCTTTATCTCTCTCTCTCTCAGTGATGAAGACTTCTTAAAGGGGCCCTGCAACACGTTTTCAGCATGATCAGAAAATGCTACCGACCGGTAGGGGGGACTCCAGAGAACACGTGAGCCAAACATTATGGTGAAGCACGGGACCCGGAATTAACAATTATTCCTCAAAATCAACTAGAAATCGCCAGCTCTTCTCTCGACAAATGATGCCACAAACCCAAATGACCGCAACGTACATCCAAACTGCACGGCCATCGGCAGAATTGAGCATCGTGAGCTGCGTAGTTACCGCGGCCGCCGCGGGATGCCGCCACGTGCCCGCGCTCGCGATCACACTGAAAGTAAGCCGGCCGTTCGGAGAAAAAAGAAGTGTTCAACGTCCTGAAGCGCGCTGAAGAAAACGGCGCATCTTCTTGCCTCCTTGACATCCCTTCAACTGCGTAGCTTTCAGCACGCTCGCTGGTACGCAAGCAGAGGTAAAGCGCGTAAAGCACCCTGCAAATCCCTGTGACTCCGCTCGTAACTGGCAGATACTTATATATATATATATATCTATATATATATATATATATATATATATATATATATATATATATATATATATATATATATATATATATATATATATATATATATATATATATATTTTTTTTGAAGTCGATTCGTCGAGGCACTAAGTTCTGTTATATTAAAACAGCGCGAAAAACTACAAGCAAGAGACAAATGAAACAGGACTAGCGCTAGTCCTGTTTCATGTATCTCGTCCTTATAGTTTTCGCGCTGTTTTTTTTTACTATTAATATGTACCAACAAGCTCAAGTTCGCACGCTTCTCAAGCTCTGTTAATATAGCCATTCGATCATTACTTGGAAAAGTGTTGCAGCGAACCCTTTAGGCAAGGAACGTCGTTGGAGCGAATGTTTTGACAAGTGGTCTTGTATTCGTAAGGGCAGAAATGAAGTTAATTTGCTCTTTTTTTTTAATTTAGAATTCTGTAAGCCTATGCGAGCTGCTACAGAGCGGGATTTGCGTACACAAGGGATTTAACTCTGCTGACTGGGAAATACAAAACGTCACGAGATGAGAAATTTAGAGGCAATAATAAATTACAACTCACGAAACGATACAACTCAACGTTTTATTCAAATGAAACCGAACTATGAACGCCACTGAACACTCCTGGACCGAGGCTATTCCGTTCAGCTATTGTACGAACAAGAAATGAATATTTGTACAACATAAACTGGTTAGTAATGGGGCAAAAACAACACACCTGACACGACCCTTAGCAATGGCGTAAATCTAATGATCAGTGTCGTACATTTAGAAACACCCACTATTCTCGGTGACAACTTGAGAATAAATATGAGCTCCGCGCGCACAACCGCGGTTCGCATGTCCTTCACTTCTGCAAGAGAGTCGTACTAGCTGATTGTCTTTCGAATCCTAAGTACCTTCCCTGCATTAATTTAAGTACTAGAAATAGCAGAACATAAAAATTTACCTTACTGACCAAAATTTGTTTTCGTCTGAATACAGATGCCAGAAGTTCTGATAAAATTTGTCGGAACGATTAACATTTCCTATAAAACCAGTGACGGAAACGGATATCTGTATGAGAAAACCGACTGCCCTTAAAAGTGTTTGACGTCACGAAAGTGAGCGAACGTAATTGGATGGAGCACCCACACGTTATTTTTTTTTGCGTGGGATGGCTACGACTGCGGGCGGAGCTCAAATTCTTTTCTTCTGTTGTAACCAATTGTCGCAAGCACAAGATTTTGTGGAACAGCTGTATTGACAATATTGAAATGACATCTTTGTCAAAGCTGTGAGTTCTCAAGGTTACAATGATCGCGTTTAACAGAAAAAAGAAGAAAAAATCTGAATTATCGGATATTTATTTTGTCATTTTTTCCTAATGACCTGGCGCGTTTGCCCTTTCTTGAGTGTGTTTGTGTGTGCATGCGCGCGCGTGTTTGTGTGTGTGTGTGTGCGTGCGTGCGCACGTGCGTGTTTGCTTGCGTGTCGAATGAGCGGAACTGATTTGATTGCAAAAGCTTTAAGGGGCTGTCCCAACAAGACAATAGCGACGACAACAAAGTCCCACGAACTTGGCTGATTAATTCCAGAAAAGCGCAGCGTGCGATGACCGCAACAAAGATGAAAAGTCGTTTTCGCTAGCGTTCTTCAAGAGCGAAGCGGCCGAAGAGTCATCCTTGATCGCACTATACCTCATGCATGGTTGCCAGCGACGACAGAGCAATCAGCGGAATAGTTGCGCCTCGGTTGCTCCTGCAGGTTGCATCACAGTCGTCGGCTCCGGGCTTCGAAGAAGCGCTGCTTCGGCATTTTAAAAATCGATCAGGGATGGCAGCAACCGTGAGAACGTTTGCCGATGACAGCACTTAACGGCGGGGGCGAGGGGGGGGGGTGACAAAATGTTTTCTCGCTCGAACCCAAGTTGCGGCCCGATTGTCGCTGCTCCGGCGCAGACTTCCAAGCTCGCAAATACGATTTCAACACGTTGTCTCAGCCTCTTGGTTGTTGTCGGTGTGGTTGTGGTGGTGCTTGTTGTTGCACGGTGCTCAAGTTGCCCCAGCTCCGTGCACTAACGCGAACTTATTCCACCGTTAAGAAAAAGAGGGGACAGTCACTGCTTCCTAATCGAGATAACAGGGCATAAATAAATGTGTACCGCCGAACTTTGCCATCAATGTAAAAACAAAAGTAGGGAGACCTGATGCTCGAGTTAAAAATAGAAAAAAAGAATGTCATCCCGCCCAGAAGTTCTTCTGCAGGCTGTTTAAAACTGAGAGTGTGCTCCAAACGTATCTAAATCGATAAGGAGCAGCGTAGAAAGTGAAACCAAGCCGACAAAGCGAAAATACTAATTGGGTTTTACGTGCCGAAACTACGATATGGTTGTGAGCATATTTTGACCATATGTTGTTCTTTAACGTGCTCTAACATCGCAAATAAAGCAAAAAAAAAGCAGTTTTCCTGTTCTCGGCACGAAAGCTATTCAGCCGTGTCCACCTTCCAATACCGGATGCCCAAAGGTAATTCAGCATACTTGAACGTCTTTTGAAGAATGCGTAGCATCTAAGCCATGACTGGCACGCGCATGCTAACCTGGCCTTCTCTTCAAGAGCGCGGCTACGTCGCTTCATGAGTCAGGGTTGGCATGCCTACAGCAATGTTATGATAAAGCCTTCGCTTCTTTTATACTATTTTTGTTTGCTTTTAGGGCCGAAGAGATAGGACAAATGTCTGCCTATAGCAAACTGCATTGTAGAGACTGTTGATTTCCTTCTCGTCAACAACCACAGCAAAAAAAAAAAAATCACGGACAATTCGAAGGCAAAAGCCATCTCCTTCATTTCTTCTCACAGTCGACGTACTGATCAGCCCCCCGCCCCCTCCAAAAGCTTTCTGCACCTAACTTGGTTTTGCACTGCCTCAAGGATCGGAGGCATTTCACCCTCCCCCCCACCCTCCCGCCTCCTTCAGAAAGCCTTTTGTACCTAACTTGGTTTTGCACTGCCTCAAGGATCGGACGCATTTCACCCCCTACCCCCGCCTCTCTCCGGAAGATTTTGCACCTCACTTGGTTTTGCACTGCCTCAAGGATCGGAGGCATTTCACCCCCCCCCCTCTCCCCGCCTCCCCCCGGAAGATTTTGCACCTAACTTGGTTTTGCACTGCCTCAAGGAATGGAGGCATTGCAAGCTTTCTGCACCTCACCTGGTTTTGCACTGCCTCGAGGATCGGCCAACATTTGACCACGCGATGATTTTGTGTGATGACGTTGTCATGTGTCGTCGTGGTATGCGATGTCATAGTGACGTCATGATGACGACGCCACCACGTGACTCCATCTTCGCGTGACAGATACCAATATTTGTGACGTCATAATGACGTAACAAATATTGTAGCGTTAGCTACATTTGCCTAGCCGGAGCCGATTTCGCGTGTATCCTCATGAGCCGTGCTGCGCATACTCGAGGATCAGTGATGTCACACAGCTGGCTCACCGGAGCCGGCATCTCACGCGCTCTCCGCCACCGCCGCGCGCGGCTCGCTGCTGCTTGTCTGCGCGTTCAGGAGGAGTGGCGTCGTAGCCGCAGCAGACACACTGGCGCCGGCGCGCGCGCACACTCCGCCACCGCCGCGCGCGACTCGCCGCTGCTGGTCTGCGCATTCGAGAGGAGTGGCGTCGTAGCCATGGCAGACACACTGGCGCCGGTGCGCGCGCAGCTATTCGCCTTCGCTGTGCAGTCGCCGTCACACACTGCGCTGGAGCCGCTTGATAGCGCCTCTGACTGGCGTTTGCAGGTGGGTAACGCCAATGAGAAGGAGAGCGCAAATGCTGCTCAACGGCGCAGAAGAGCCGAGAAGCTTATCTCATCGGATCCCGAAGCAGTTGCCTGGCAATTAGCGGTTCAGCGTACGAAGAATGAACAGAAGAAGGCTAATAATCCTAGACAATTTGGAAAGCTAAGAATAATCAGCTGAACCTTTGCTAACGCTACGTATGTCCTGCATAGCCGATCTAAGTCACTGCAAATTTTTGGTATCTCTGACGCGACGATGGAGTCACGTGGTGACGTCATCTAGACGTAATCTTTGATCACGTGACTTTTTGCAAAGTTCGTGTTGACGTTGCCGTCTACGATCACTTATCTCATTTGGTGGGGCCCGTATGCCTTTCACTTTAATTAAAAAATACTGCGTTTTGCGGCACCACGCCATAAGTAGCAGCAACTACGCTTATATCGAGCGCTATGCGGTATGCCAGGAACACACTTTCAACTGGAAACACGGAGGGTAAAGCGGCAGCAGTAGGGCAGAGCCGAGAACCACAGCAACATTTGCGGCTTTCGTCTCTCTAGTCCTTGTTTTTTTTTTTTACCTTGTCCGATATGTCGCAACATGTTCATGCCGAATGACATCCCAAATGTGAAGGCAAGGGGCGAAATGAGGGAATTTTTTTATCATAATGCTAAAACACAGAGAACAGAGAACACAGCTATTGAGCTATGGAACGCGCTGCCCGAACAAATAGTAAATGAACAAGACTCCAATAAATTTAGGCACACACTTTCATGTTCTCTCAACCCGTAATCTGCCACCATTACAGTGTTATTTCATGTACTATTCTTTTTGTAGCGGCATTTATACCACTTGTTCTACCTATTGCACTGTCTTTGCTTCACTTTTGTAATTTAAATCATGTATTCTGTATTTTGCAAACATTTTTTTCTTTTTTTCCTTTTCTAGCATTGCATAATAATGACCATGCTCTTATTGATGCTCTCGTCCCCCCCCCCTTATGTAATAATGACCATGCTGTTATTGATGCTTTAGTCCCCCCTTATGTAATAATGACCATGCTGTTACTGATGCTTTTGTCCCCCCCCCCCTTATGCCATAATGACCCTGCTGTTATTGCTGCTTTCGTCCCCCTCCCTTATGTAATAATGCACCATGCTGTTATTGCTGCTTTTGTCCCCCCCCTCCTTATATAATAATGACCATGTTGTTATTGATGCTTTTGTCCCCCCCCCCTTATGTAATAATGACCATGCTGTTATTGATGCTTTTGTCCCCCCCCCCCTTATGTAATACCCTGATAATGGCATTTAAGGTTTATTAAATGAAGAAGAAGAAGATGATGATGATGATGAACAAAGAAATAAACAAAGTGAAACGCGGTTTGCCTGTCTCGCGCAATCACTACACGTGTCTGAAGACGAAATCAGAAAGAATGCCTGCGGCTTGAAGCATAAGTATTATTATTTTTATTTTCTCACATCACGCTACCACGTCTCGTGGCAACACAGATCTGTCTATTTGACAATCTCAGAACCTCCCTGTAGAGTGTGCTCGAAGCTGCACAGCTCGGGGCGGTGGGTTCTACCGATAGTCGTGAAAAAAAAAAGAAAGAAGAAGGAGTTCATACATACGACATTAGCAAACGAAATCTCGAAATCATGGTTATTTGACGGCGCACGTGTTCTCAAAATCTATTCTTGGCTGAGCCGAGGTATGAGCAAACATCAGCTTGAATCGGGTTGCTCTTAGGTGAATGTCCCCGCTATTGCTCTCGAAGGCAAGCTTGAAGGCGGAAATTCGCTTCCGGCGACAGATATTTTTCTCGACACGTGCCATTGCAGGTTTGCCAATGAAATCGAAGTAATGCAAAAATGCCGAAAAAATTGATGGCCCTTTTAGCTAGTTCTAAAAAGAACACTGGCCCAATCCTGTGCTCTCTGTAAGTACTCATTAATCTAATTTGAAGTTCACAGTAGAACGTATTTACTCCCTATTACCTTTAACTTTGAGGCCCGTGTACTTTGATTTAGGTGCACGTTAGTGTACACCGGATGTTCAAAATTTCCGGACCCCTCCACTGTATGCGTCCCTCACAATCGTATCGTGGTATTAGGACTTTAACAGCAACAATTATTACTACATTATCCCTACTACTTGTGCTAGATCAGTAGGCCTATACATCATCCCTGTTTCTACATAATGAGACTTCGTCGCCGAGGTGATTTCAAATGTGATTCGCATTATGCGCTAATTATCACTTCTGTTAACTTGGTATGCCCTTACTAAGGTCGGTTACAACGCAAGAATAAATACAAGCTCCGCCCCCGGAACTGTCGCTTTCTAGCCACTCATCTGTGCAAAACATTCATGCTAGGTGGTTTCCGTTGTAACCATAAGTTCTTTTTCGCTGCTAGTAGAAGTCATACGCATTTTATACATTAAAAGTTGATTGCCCCTACTTAAAATATTACATTTCCTCAAGAAGTGTTGTCGGAGTCTTTGCTGATATTTGGAGGGAAGTTCAAGTGTTTCGATCACACACCAGCGACACGAACATGTGCCTCTATGGCATAGTCACCTACCTGCAATAGTTGAAGTGTGCTTCATCGAATTAATTTGAAGGGTGTATTGTACCTCTTTACTCCGCTCTCTCAGGCGCGTACTTGAATACCGAGTATTACCGACATGTAGAAGCAAGGCAATGCACATTGGAGCCTTCGCCGACGATCTCCCACTGGAAGTTCAATTCGTGGATGCGGTCAGAGTTTTCGGAGTGAACTTTGTTAAATGTGAATTAACCTGAATCACGACATTAAAAAGTTAATCTAGGGATTTTTCATGCAATCTAGGGTATTTTCGGGGGTCAATCTAGGGATAAAACGTTGACTTGAGTTGGCATCACTGATACCGACAGAAGCAAGGCGATGCACATTTGAGCCTTCGCCGACGATCTCCCAGGAGGAGTTCAATTCGTGGACGCGGTCAGAGTTTTCGGAGTGAACTTTGGAGAAGGGAGCATCGCAAATAGAACATGGGAAGACGCAATCGCGAAAACGAGGGACGGGATTAAAAGGACTTCGGTATACAAGCTATCACTCGCTGCGAGGGCATGTGTGGTGAACACGCAGGCGTGCGCGCATATTTACTACATCGCACACGTTGCGCTGCTGCCGCGCAGTTTCACACAGCGCCTCAGGACACTTGAAGACAGGTGAAGACTCAGGTGAAGACTAGTTGCCTCAATCTGCCCGCAGTGCGCGGCGGTCTGGGTCTACCGGATATTAAGATCTTCACTAGAGCAATGGCAGCAAAAACAATCTCTAGGCTGTTTGCTGATCCAGAATATCCAGGAAAGAGCCTTCTAATGTACTGGACAAGCACTCTAAGGACTACGTTTACAACGGAGAGATACAGCGGACTGCAAGCTGAGAAACCACTCGAGTTTTACAAGAGTGTGCGCGACTTGTCGGAAACGTCAGAAATGAGGCAGAGGGGAGCGCTGAGCCAATTGAACTAAAAGGATAGGCTCGCGAAGGATTCTCCATTGGGGGGGGGGGGGGGGGGGGGGCGAAGATTCAATGCAGTAGCCCCCTCCCCCAGCTCTTTTCGACACTATCCCACTGAGGCCTTCCCAATGAGTACGCAGGCCAAGGACAGCTTTTTAGGGGGGGAGGGGGCCCACTCCTAATACTTTGTCCTTGCCCTGCGTTCTCATTTTGCGAAGTAGTACCCGCTATGCCATTATTCATCACTCCGCGAAGAAGCAAGGTACTAAATGAGCGGCTATAAGGCATCATGTGAACTTTCTTAATGCTGTGGCTGACAATCATGAAGCCCACGTCTATGATAGGCGCGCTTAATACTCTTCATTAGGGGGGGGGGGGGTGAACGTTTCACTGTAGCACCTCCCCCCCCCTACCCGCTATTGCCGACCCCCTCCAAAAAGGATCTTACAATCAAAACGAAGTGTAAAAGCGAGGCATCCCCCCCTCTCCTTGTGCGCACTTCTATGACTAAAAAGTTGAGTAAACTCGGACGACTGCAATGTTCTTTGTATATAAAAGAGCAAACAAATCGAAAATCGAATAAAGCGATAACAAAGCAAGCACAATTTGAGGGCACCGTCCGAGTAATACCAAATTAGTGGAGCGCTTACTGGAGAACTGCACTTGAATGGCAAATAGCCGGTGATTGCGGAACGAAGCAAATAGAGACAATTTCGGCCGCGATGCGAACGCGTGATTAGGCAGATTTTGATGGCCACCGTTGTTCGGTTCGTGCAACGGTCTGGCTCCGGAACAATCAAGGCTGTTAAGCTGAGTGGATCTACGGGGTTCGCAATAGCTTTTCGAGTGCCTGCATTATGGGTATTTGGGCTTCGAAAGGGCTTGTTCTAATTGCGCTAGTGTAGTCGTCTAAAGCAAATCAAAACCAAAAGCCTGTACGCGCCCTGCCGATAGTGACGTGGGTTCGGTTTCATTGCGGAACAAGAGGAAAGAAACTTAAAAAGAAAAAGAAACCACGGTTCTACTAGCCCGAAAAACGGTGGGGATCGCTAGTTTGCAAGCGAGCGCGGGGAACGGTGCCCGGGTAACCGTTCCCCGCGCTCACATCTAAAACTGACGTCAATGGCAGTCGTTATCTGTAGGCCTGTGTGTGTGTGTGTGTGTTGTGTGTGTTGTGTGTGTGTGTGCGTGCGTGCGTGTGTGTGTGTGTGTGTGCGTGCGTGTGTGTGTGTGTGTGTGTGTGCGTGCGTGTGTGTGTGTGTGTGTGTGCGTGCGTGTGTGTGTGTGTGTGTGTGTGTGTGTGTGTGTGTGCGTGCGTGTGTGTGTGTGTGTGTGTGTGTGTGTGCGCGCGCGCGCGCGCGTGTGTGTGTGTGTGTGTGTGTGTGTGTGTGTGTGTGTGTGTGTGTGTGTGTGTGTGTGTGTGTGTGTGTGTGTGTGTGTGTGTGTGTGTGTGTGTGTGTTGATCACCCGCAAGGCGATCGCTCGCGTCATCGACCATTTAAGATAGCGCTGGTCTCTGAGATAAATAAGTGCATCATCTCCGACTTTATCTCTTGATCATTTACCACGTTTCGAAAGAACTTCTTCATGGCTCAGCTAATGTGTACTGTAAGATTTAATTATTGCCAAAACGCACAAATACGCACACACACAAACGAATGACGACAGGAGATAAACACAAACAAGGCACCAGTGCCCATGCCGTTCTATTTGCGTTTCTTCTCGGTTGTGTGTGTGTGTCTTTTCGGAGGCGGATTATTTCTTAAAGCATTCAATAATCCTTCCCAAAAACGATGTCAGTGAGCACGTTAAAGAACACCAGATAGTCAAAACTTCCGGAGCCCTCCACTACGGCGTGCCTCATAATCATATCGTGGTTTGGGAAGTAAACCCCCAGATATTATTAACTGCTTCCAAAAAAGTAGTTACTGGGATCATAATGCAAGAACAAAAAAGAGAGAGAAAATTCGCGAAGTTTGCACCAAGCCGCGCAAAGCAGGGGAGAGTGAAGCACGGGCCCGTCGCTGCTCGTACTCCCCGTCGACCAACACGTCCAGCTTCGAGGTGCGCTGCTTCCTCCTCGGGAGTACGCACTTTCTTAGGACGCTCCATGACTCTCTGGACATGATGGGGAGCAGCCAGGCTATGCACTATATAGCGGAGGTTGCGTGCGGTGTCTCCGTCGGGGGGCGTGGCTTAGCTTGTGCGCATGCGCGGCTTGGCCAGGTGGTGCGGTATCTGGTCGCTAGACGACGCGATGCTTGCTTCCTTTTTCTTTCTATCTTTTTTCTCTCTGCCCACTTGTTTCACTCTCTTTCGTTGATGTTCTCTCTTTCTGTATTTTTCTGTCTGCATTTCTTTCTCACTATTTCTGTCTTTGTCATTCCTTCTGTACTTACACTCCGCCCTCCTCTTTTCCTTCCTCCTCACGCTTACTTCCGTTTCCCAACCCCCTGCTACCCTATACTATACAATGCTATGCTATGCTCTGCTAGAGTGTCTGGATAGCCAACAATTAACTGAAGATACAACTAATTGTTGGCTATCCAGACACTCTAGCAGAGCATAGCATAGCATTGTATAGTACAGTGTAGCAAGGGGGTGGGAAATGGAGGTAAGCGTGAGGAGGAGGAAGCGTGAGGAAGCGTGAAGTTCCGGAAACTATAGAACATTGCTTCATCAGCTGTAAAGACGCCATACTCTTTTGGAACGTTCTACAAAGGGCTTTTAAAAAACAACTCTATTTAAATTCGTATAGCATACGTTATCTCATGCCACTCAAAAGCCATTCTATGCCTGTTGACATGCTATTACTAATGGGTAGGCACAGTTTATGGAAAACTCCCATGTTACACAGGCATGCAGAACCCATGGTATCACCGCGGTTGCAATTCATTCAAATGGCTCTTCAGCTAAAAGACTTTTATCAACAATTAGAGTTTCAACCGGACTGGTATCTACTCTTCATGAAATGTATAGCTTTATTACCCTTTTATGACTTCTGTGTAACGCTTGTACGCTGGTAGAGGCCGCCTTGAGTATTTTGTTCGCTATGTATGCTAATTACACACAATTGTAATAAATACCATGAAAAAAAAGTGTCTGGATAGTCAAATGGTTAGTAGGCTTGGTTCCGGATCGAAAGTACGCGGGCTCGAATCCCGCCTTGTGAAGAACTTTTCTTTTGCAAGAATTTTTTCTGTTTATCTTTATATCTTTCTTTCCGTCTCCCTGTTCCTGTATTTTCTTTCTCACTCTGTACTTGTCCTCTCACCCATTAGGTTCATTACAGGCCACGCACAAATTTGCACAAAAATTGTGCGCAAATTTGTGCACAAAAATTGCACAAATTCTTTGGCACATACCCGTTTATGAAGGTGGTAGTCGCAGGGTCGACACTTTACACCGAGCCAAAACAGTTTCGCTGTTAAAAATTGCGTGATGTCACTCTATTATTTTCTTGTATTAAAACAAAACCATAAAGTTTTGAAGTAGCTTCATACCCCTTTTTTTGTCTAATGGTTGCCTAACTTGCCTCGGCGAAGAAATTCATTTGGCAGTGAGGCGTATAGCTGCGTTTATGCACTGGAAATTACAACGAACATTCATTTGCGCAAAAAATGCCGACGTGTGTCCACCTCTCTTTCTGTATTCGTTTAGTGTTTTAATTTAAAAAAAAAACGTACTGTGACCTAACAAATCGACCTTTATATTTACAATGATGTCGCCTTGTTCCCTCAAGTATTTTATATCACGTCGAAAGCATTAGATGGTTCATCAAACGTGAATATTGACCGCCGGCGGGGTCAGCACGAGTGAAGGAAAAAAAGCATCACCTGATGACGCCACAACATGACGGCATCATGACGTCACAGATAGCCAAAGCTTTATGACGTCATCACCATACGTCGTCGACTTGAGAACGGGGACCTATGACGGAGGCACTGCAAGGCCACGTGGGGTGCAGAAAGCTTTTAATGCCTCCAATGCTAATAATTAATTATGAAAATAAAAAGACTCTCCAGCCACATTTTAGTTTTGCCAGGCCTTACATACCCAGGCAGACAGATTTCTGTCGAATTTTTTAACCTGAAATGTTCGGGTTTAACGTCCTAAAACCGCGATAAAATTATGAGGGACGCGATAGTGGAGGGATCCGGAAAGTTCGTCCACCGAGGGTTCTTTAACGTGCCGCTAAATCGAGCTACACGGGCCTCCAGCATTTTCGCCAATTCAATCGGATGAGAAGAAAAAGAAGAGAGCTTTCGCCTTCCATTCGTCTTAGGCAAATGCAAAAGGGACCGTGGGACTTTCTTTTTCTGGGGCGTTTAAGGGATATCAAGAAGCGCCGCGCTCTGCGTCTTTGTATCAG
The DNA here is from genome assembly GCF_013339695.2 of Rhipicephalus sanguineus. Classification (NCBI taxonomy): domain Eukaryota; kingdom Metazoa; phylum Arthropoda; class Arachnida; order Ixodida; family Ixodidae; genus Rhipicephalus; species Rhipicephalus sanguineus. The sequence goes on from NC_051182.1 coordinate 124,335,476, forward strand.
CGCACTGATACACAGCTTATACATACTCGTTGCACCTCGCTTCGCCATTGTAGGAGAATGCGCTGAAAGAGCTGTGCAGCGATGTTCATGGCGGCGTAAGCATTTGCTCACTAAATCACCAAGGTCACGACCGTATGCGCCTCGCCGATTCGCGTTACGCACGCTTTTGTATAGAGTTCGTTAAGTTCCCGGAAGTTTGGGGTAACAGCTTCCGAAAACATTGTCATAGACAACAGCTCCGCGTAGTGGATGACCTTAGCTGATGGCGAAGAGCCAAGGAAGACGCCAGTCCTGTTTGCGTCGTTTTTCATCGTCCAGCGCGCGTGTTTGTGGCGGCGAAGCCGGCAGCGACCGTCACAGCGTCTCGGATCATGATGCCGGCCGCATTGTCATCGACCGCCTTTATTGCCAGCAGTGTAGTGGTGTTCGTGCTCGCGTGCGCTGGGGAGTGGTGGAGATGGCAGTTCTGAAATGTCCACGAAGCGGCGCTTATGAGAAGCATCAAACGTTTCAGTCCTGCGCAGTTTTACCTCTCAAAGTATGCTTGTGGTATGTATACATTTGGCAAACAAAGTCTCGGAGATTGATTGGTCCTGGACTGCAAAAACTTTATTTGTGACCTGCAGGACGTGCTTAGCTCGTTGAGGGCGTCTCCCACGTCCAGTCATACGGCAAATACTCACTCACTCACTCACTCACTCACTCACTCACTCACTCACTCACTCACTCACTCACTCACTCACTCACTCACTCACTCACTCACTCACTCACTCACTCACTCACTCACTCACTCACTCACTCACTCACTCACTCACTCACTCACTCACTCACTCACTCACTCACTCACTCACTCACTCACTCACTCACTCACTCACTCACTCACTCACTCACTCACTCACTTATAGTGCTGCACGCACACACAGTAATTTAATACACTTCTCCTACGTGCACGAGCACACACACACACACACACACGCACACACGCACACACACACACACAAGTCCTCATGTGTCGAATACGTGCGCCATGGTGAGTTGGTGTTAAATGTGGCCAAAAGAATAGTCGCCCAGGCAACTTTCGGTTCAAGAAACTTGTAGAGTTGCTAAATGTGACCGCATCAAGAGATGCAGCCTCAGACGTGCACCACCTTATGTACTTGTGCACCTGTCGTCTCCGGGTACGGTGGGTACGGTGGGTATGGTGGGTATGGTGGGTTAGGGTGAGTCCGGTCACAGTGGGCATGGTGGGTCAGGTTACAGAGGGTCCGGGTACAGTGGTTCGGCTTACCGACGGATGAGGGACCCGTCGGTCGGCACCTGCCCAATTAAACAGAGATGGCGCCTGCCATCCAGGAGAATTCTGAAAACCCGCTGCATCTACTTCGTCTGTGCCGCAATTTCGATGGAGGCGAAAATGCTTGAGGGACGTGTACTTAGATTTAGGTGCACGTTAAAGAACCTCAGGTGGTCGAAATTTCCGAAGCGCTCCACTACGGCGTCCTTCATAATCATATGCTGGTTTTGGGACGTTAAAACCAACAATTATTATTGTTATACTTCCTCCGCGCCGACCATTGGATCGTCTTCCACGTGCTCACCAGTGCAACACTTCAGTTGCGTTAGGCAACAACGACGGTCGTGCGTTCGTGCCCGGGTGACAGTAAAATGTGGCAACGTGAAGTAACAAGAGACTTCGATAACAGATCAGACCGCCATATCAGAAATGGCTGATCGCCGAGGAGACCACGAGTGAGAGAGCATTAGTTATTGGACCACGGCGCATGCAACTACGCATGTGGTCGGCGCAACTTCGTAGGCCGTATTTCTGTACGCTCGCCGGCACATGTTTTTTACAGCGAAAGCTGTTATGAGATCATTTCACCGGCCGTTTTTGGCGCCGTAGTTGTCCGCCGCCGCCGCCGCCGGTGTCCGTAACCAGTATCGCTCAAAATAAGAAAAAAAACGAAATAAAAAAAAATTCCAGGATGGAATGAGGTTCGAACCTGGGCCCTCTGCGTGGGAGCCCAGTATTCAACCTCTGAGCCATGCCGGTTTTTTTTTTTCTTTATTGCCTGCTTTTGACAAGAAACAAACAAAAACAAGAAGAAACGCTATTTACAATACAAACACTGGTTGCGTAAAAAGGGAGAGGGATCGACAGGAAAAAAAGGAAAGGCCATACTGGGACTAATGAGGACGCTCTAAACCTCCTTCATTTGCAAAAGAAGCTCTACACGATCTAACCAATCAGGAACATCTTCAAGAAGTTTTTGTTCTTCAAGAAAACGGGTTACGCTTTCTTTGAAGTATTGACGCGCCGGACGGGCGTCCGCATCAGCGTGCCATATGGCCATCCTGCACTTCCATATGCTGTGGAGTGTAATCAACATTATCAGATCAAAAGGTGTCCCGTCATCACTTTCAACAGGGAGATATCGAATTCCAAGGGGGTCTAAGGGGAAATCTTTTTTGATGGTACGCTGCAGTACGTCCCATAAAAACACAGCGTCCCAGCAGTCGAGGAACATGTGGTCTATTGTTTCTACTTTTCTGCATATTAAGCAATCAGTTCCCCATGGCACAAACATGCCTTTTTCCTCCAGCCAAGGTTTGACAGGAAGTGTACCTGAATGTAGTTGAAAGAAGAATGTTTTCATTCCTGCAGGTACCATCATTCTTTTGACCCTTTTTAGTACATTTCTCCATCGACCCGCAGGGTACATGGTTCTATACAGCGGTACAGGTAGTACAACGTCACAAAGGTCTTTGTACAATTTCTTCCGTGTCACAGTGGAAAGATAATCGAGAGAAAAGCGAGCGGACAAAAAATCACTAGCTAAAACTACTTCTTTTAAAAATCCATGTAAGCTTCCAGGCAAATATTTCGTGGATACAACAATGTTCGACAACCGTTTGCACAGGCGAAGCTGGCACACAGTGCGCAGAAAAGGGTCCTGTACATTGCGTAAGAACAGAAAGCGATTTACAACCTGGCGCAAAAAGAGGTGTGTCAATCCCAGCCCCCCATTTCTGATGCTTGAAACTGCTTTGCAAAAAGGTGCTATACAGGCTTCATGTCGGGAAGGAACCACATTAGCATATGCAATATAGCGTGGTCGAAGAGTAAAATAAACACCAAGCGTCGCACAACGCGAATTCTGTAACCAGGCGTCACACAATGCGAATTGCGCAACGAGTAGGTTGCTGAATGCTTCCAACCCATTACAAAGGGCTCTGCCATAATTCTTCGTCGTCATCAGGCACAGCATCAACAAAGTGCGCATAATGCCATACATGCGTTTAGCAGGTACCACGGCTCTCCGTAGAATGACGAAAAATGACACAGTGCCTGCTGCCGTACTTCTAAAAGATTACAATGATTTATAGCGTAGTGGGTTCCTCGCAAGTGCACTTGTATTGGTTGCCAAGGAAGCCCATAAGCGCATGATCCATTTCCTCGGGGTCTCAGTAAAATTACAATGATTTAGAGCATAATGGGTTCCTCGCAAGTTGACTTGTATTGGTTGCCAAGGAAGCCCATAAGCGCATGATTCATTTCCTCGGGATGGATGGATGGATGGATGGATGGATGGATGGATGGATGGATGGATGGATGGATGGATGGATGGATGGATGGATGGATGGATGGATGGATGGATGAATAAACTTTATTTCGGTCTCAGTAAATTGCAATGATTTACAGCGTAGTGGGTTCCTCGCAAGTGCACTTGTATGGGTTGCCAAGGAAGCCCGTAAGCGCATGATCTATTTCCCCGGGGTCTCAGTAACGTTCTTCGCCCCCCCTCCGTATCTCTCCCACGTCAGCATATGTTATACAGCATGACGGGAAAGGGAAATAGCGAGCGGGCGTCACCTAATGCAAATTACATAACTGGTGGGCCGTTTAAAGCTTCCAACCCATTAGAAAGGGCTGAGCCATAATTCTTCATCGTCATCAGTCGTCGCGTCAACAAAGTGCACATAATGCCTTACAGACGTGTAGCTGGTGCCTCGCTTCTCTGCAGAATGACGAATAATGGCTTAGTAAGTGCTCTCCAACTTCACAAAAATTGTGATTTATGGCGTAGTGGGTACCTTTCTAGTGTACTTGTATTGTAGCCCCAAGAGAGCTTACAACGGGCACTAGAAACGCCGCTCTTCCAGCTTTCGCTGTGACTGTGCTGCGATTTCAGCGCAGGCCTGGCGTTTTTTTGCTTTTTTTTCATACGACGCCGCCACTGAAATCTGTGAGTTAACAGAAGCTTTGCTTGAAGTGCAATGCACTGCGCTGTGTGCTGTGCGCACGTGACTTTTACTCACGCGACGGGGCCGGTCCCAACGTTTCAGACGCTGTGGCCGGCCGTTTTCAACGCCTAATTCCACGCGTGGAGTGTATTGGTATCCTAAAGTAATGCCGTTTGCTTAAAGGACTTACAGTGCAGACAAGGTGTTCTGTCATTGTCTATCGTAATTTCGTATTTTCGAACGCGATAGGAAAACGCTGCGCGAAAGCATTGTAGCTAACCGACCCGCCAACTACGCTTGTCCCGCCATAAAGCTATCGTGTGCAGTTTGACTTCACTGACAGGCAACCTTCGAACTGTTAATGTGCTAGCTCTGTCAAGGATAAGGTGTGACTTTTCGCGTGTGACGTCCCTGCGTGGTCCCCGTCAGGGGCGTCCATCAGTTAAGGGTCATGGCGCCCGTCGCGTCTTGGACGCCTTCGAAGGCACTCGTCTTCGACGTTGTTGTCCCTACGGGGACTAGTCCCGAGACCGTCGTTGATGCGACGGCCTCAATAGTTGGCCTCTCAGGGGTATACTGCGTCCAGCATCAGGGAGCTCAAAACTTCCAGGTCACCGTTAAGAGCATGGCTTCCATGTCTCTCATCGTCAATGCTGGCTGCCTGGTGATCGGCGGCGAGCGTGTTCAAGTCGTCCCCGTTGGCTCACAAGTGACCAACGTCGCCTGCCTGTTGCTGCCATCGTTCGTCTCGAACGAAGCACTTGTCCAGGCGTTGTCGCCATACGGCAAGGTGCTCACTGTCACCAGTGGTTTGATGAGTGCGCGGCGAGGCGTACTCACTGGAACGCGCTTCCTCCGAATGGAGATGAACGCCGTTAATCCTGTGCCAAACTACCTGCGCATCTCCGGTCATCGTGCCACGTTCGACTACCGTGGCCTCCAGCGTGTATGTCGAAGATGCGGCTCAAGTGACCATCTACGAGCCCAGTGCACAGCGCCGTATTGTGGTCGCTGCGGTGTGCATGGTCACGTAGGCGACGAATGTGACCGCCCGTGCCGGCGCTGCGGGGACGGCCACCCCAGAGCCGGGCCACCCCACTGTCGTTTGCCCTGTCCGCCGCTCTTACTCAGACGCTGCCGCTGGTGCATTCCCACCACTGAAACCGGCGTCAGCACCGACTACCGACTCCGGAGACGTGGAAGAGGCCACGGACGCTGTGCTGGCATCACCTCTTCAAGTTCCCTCGAACGAAGCGCACGATGAAGGCTCAATTGCCGATGCGACGCCAGGTGCGTCGTCCTTCCCACCGATGCAGGAAGTCTGCGCTTCGAAAGACGCAGCGCGCCGCCCTGCTCACGACGTCGGCGTTCCTCCATGTTCCTCCTCCTACGCCTTCTGACGCTATGTGTACAAATGAGCCCAGTTATCGGGCTGCTGCTGGTGGCGTTACCCCTGCGATACCTCTTTAACAGAACGACAGTGCATGTTCATCGTGTGCTCAGGAGAATATCGCAGCCTCTTCCGTTGCTGCAACTCCGACCACCTCGACGCCGCGTCGTACACGTAAGAAATCGCCGGCACGAAAGGTACTTACACCGGCCCGCCGAGACGTGGACAGTGCTGCTACCATTGAGGACGTGGATCCAAGCTTACCGGCGGCTCAGCCTTTAGCTCCACAGGACACGTCTTCGGAGGACAGCTTCAGCCTGGGACTGGATGGTAGCATCGGACTGTCTAGCGTTGGTGAAATCGACGTCGAAATGGAAGCTCCGCGTGAAATCAAGCGAGGGCACACTTCCACCTCTTGCTCAGATGAAGTCAGCGACGGCCGTGCCGAAGCCCAACGGCCCAAAAAACCTCGACCCTCTTCAGGAGGGTCGAACTGTGAGTCGTGACGTGGTTAAGAAAGTGTCCCCTGGACACTTCCGGGACGCCGTCTAGAACTATGCGTCCAGGTCAATCCTTACTTTTCATTATGGCTACTTTACTTAATATTATTTCATTGAACGTTCAAGGTTTTCGCAGTGCGGCAAAGCAGGCCGAAGTGATTAGCATAGCCCGTGCTGCGAATTGTGATGTTTTGTGCCTGCAAGAAACCAATTTCTGGTCGTTATCCGACGTGCTGGCTTTTAAACGAAAGTTCAACATTGATTGTTACTTCTCGTTTGCTACATCTCGTTTTACAGGAGTTGGAATTCTTATATTTAATCGGGCTTTATTGAGGGATCACCATGTTCTTTACGACGGCGTGGGGAGGGTGTTGGCTTTAGACTGCGTCTACTTTTCGTTTAGATTGCGGATACTGTGCGTGTATGGGCCAACACAAGCCGGGCAGTCTAACGATTTCTTTAGAGACCTGGATGTTTTTTTTTTCTCGATGGTCGTCAGGTTATTCTAATAGGGGACTTTAATTGTGTGTTAAATACGCAAACCGATGTACAAGGTCCTGGCTGTGGTCGGCCTGCTTGGAATTCACGTGAGCTGCGTCGCCTTGTCCAGCACTTTTCATTACTGGATGCGCACAATGTCGTGCACGGAAATACCTTTGTTTGGACATGGCGACGCGGACCGTCCTCCAGCAGGCTCGACCGCGCTTATGTTCCCCGTGCCTTAGCGGCGTTTGTCTCCGATACACGTGTTACGCCCTTCCCATCTTCTCCTGTGTATATCTCTGACCATCGCCCCATTGTTCTAGAGCTTGAAATTCCATTTTCTTGTTCGGACAAACCATGGCGCCTTGATGTTCGTGTCCTCCAGGACGCGCGCTCACAGTCGGTTTTGTCACGTGCAATACGTGTGTCGCTCGCTACATCTGGTCCCAATGACTGGGATGCGCTTAAAGGGCCCCTCACCAGGCCACATAGCAAATTTTAGTTAGACGCTGGAAGTTTTTGTGTGCCGAATGAAGAGCAGTATGCCGTAAGAATTTTTCAAAACGGTTCGTTACGAGCTGAGAAAAACAATAATTTGTAGCGGCCCGAAACTATGATGCGAGGAGGCGAGTTTCAAACCCTTGCCACTCGCCCCGTGTAGCGTTAGCAAGCCAAATCACTTCCCTGCCCTCTTCACTTGACACATACGCATGAACACGTCATGCGCATGCATGTTCACGTGCGCATGACGTGCCCGAGCCAGCCCGAGCACGCGAGCGGCGTTGCACGGCCGTTACATTTTTTTTTATGTTGCGGCCGTGGGCGTTTTGTCGGCGTTCTCTGTGGTGTACTGCCTGTTTCTGCAGGACGGGCATGAAAGTTGAGACATTTGTACGGGCACGAGAGTGGCGGTATCATGAGCCAGTGCCGCATTAACGTTTACTTGGACGCGGTAGAATAAATGAGCTTAATGAGTGCTCGAACGCGCCAGAACATTATTTTCGTTTCCAGGGCTGGCGTCTGCTCGATGCGCTAACCGCGGGGACACGAACGCATGGGAATGGGAGGCACATTAGCCCCGCATCTCGGTGCAATTCACGAAAAAAATGAAAAAGACGCACACGTTTCCTTTGTGTGTCTCATTATTTCTCTCAAGATTTATTAATCTATTCAAGCAACAAATTACAGAACTACACATGTCGTGTCAAATAATTATCGCAGTGTCACGTGCTACTGTTGGCGACGTCAGAGCACAGTTGTCTACGTAGAGGAGCGACGTCACAGCACTACCATCTACGTAGGGCCATTTTCTCATGTACGTCATCCCCTCATTCTCTAAAGCGCGCGCCCGCGAGAGGAAGGGCAAGCAGCGTTCACCTTGAAATTTGACCCATTTCCGCGGCGTGTAGCATTGCAAGTTTTGGCAGACGCGATCGTGAACGCCCAATGAATGCATTGCGCTCGTTAGCTCAAAATTGTCAAACCTGGTGAGAGGCCCTTTAAAACGCAGTGGCGTATGTACTGTAGCGGCCGTGGTACTGTTCAATTGAAGGGCGTTCGCTGCGTCGTCGCGTATCTGAGGAGCTGGACGATACTGCAACGAAGTTGCGCATCGCCCTGCGCGCCGAAATGCCGTCTCCCCTAATGCGAGCTTGGCAGCGTGAGCTACGTGAACGCTTTCAGCGCTTGACTGCTGCCTCGTCTCTGGCGGCGGCAGCGTGGCGTTGTAGGTACAACCCCTGTGCACACCCTGAAGTACTACGCTATGCGAGGCATTCATTTTTAGGGGCGTAGCTCCTCTTAGTCTAACCTTGTCACGTCTCCGTTGTCCGGCGTATCTCCCGGCAGCCGGCAGTAAACGGCAGTATCTGTCCGGTGGTGGTGGTGGTGGTGTGCGGCGTGACCACCCTTACTGCGCATGCGCATACCCTCTCCACACACCTCTCCACTCCCCCTCATCATTCCCCATGTCCTCTACACCTCTCCCCTTCCCCTCTCCACTTCCCCCTCCCCCTTCCCCTCTCCCATAACCTGTCTTAAAAACGGAGGGGGCGTGCACACATGAAGGCTCCCTAAAGACAATGCGCTGCGACAGTACGTGATATGTATCGCCCTCTCCTCTCCTACGGTCCCCCCCCCCCCCCTATCTTGCCTCGTGGCGCAGCGGCGCCGACGCAGCCAGCGTCGCGAGGCAGCGTCGCGGCAGCGTCTTGATTGAAAAAAAATCACAGCATATCCACGGGGTGAATGATGATGAGTGGGGCGAAGCTACGGAGGGAATCATCTGTAAACCGTGAAACTCTTCCGTGAAATGCGCCCAGTACATAATATAAAGAGTGTGATACATCGTGTATATATTAAACATCAAACTTTTATTGTACTATTGGTTTACGTGGTCCCTTCATTATCACTTGTGATCGGTGAAATGCAAGGAAGAAGTCCGCTCCCGAGCGAAAGAGCGCCAAGAGCGACCGCATTCCCCGCTCGCCCTGTGCGAATTAAAGGCAAGGCTAGAGGGAAGACAGGACGCGCGTTCCACGACGCGAGGTCGGTAGCATGCCCAACGAAAGCCAACGGAACCATCTATGACGGAACGCGATCGTGCAAGTGCTCCGGCTTCGCATCGCCTCATGGTTCCATTTAGCGTCCCAAAACCAAATATATTGCTCAAGGTGTGCCTTGCGTTTTTCGTAGAAATAATTTCTTTATCATGTACATTAAGACGGAAAGTTGAAAGCTCACTAGAGTGTATCGCCCGCAAAGTATGTCTTTTAGTGTGATTTAACTCTCGTACGGCAGGGTCCTCGCGCCGTTGCCGGTCCACCTCACCCGTTGACGATCGGCAGAGGTGGCTACATACAACTACTACTACTACACTTTAAGAAAAACATCTGGCGTTCTTTCGTTCTGCTTTTACAAAACATCTGGCGTCTTTCGTTGGTTTATTTCATCAATCAACGGCGTTTTGAACAAAATTTTTATTGTTTAATCACGCACAGGAGAAATCTCACCAGGCACTACCTTGGAGGTAAACAATGGCTGCTAATGGGAATGAGAGACAGAAGAAGTCGGCTTTAGCTAACACTTACACTTCTACTAACGTTTCCTACTGGAACATGCCAATGGCTGCTAATGGGGAATGAGAGACAGAAGAATTCGGCTTTTAGTTAACGCGCACGCTGCGAATTTTTTATTGTTCAACAACGCACAGGAGAAATCTCCCACCGGCACCACCTTGGAGGTCAAAGCGTAAGACTTGTTACGGAACTACTACGATGACTACGAGGGACGAACGGGTGCCGCCTTAAGGAGCTTCGCTCCTAAAAACCGACCGCTCGCGCTGCACAACCGTTCACTGACCACCCCGTATATATAGGCACTGGATTTTGACCTCCAAGGTAGTGCGTGTGTGCGATTTCTCCTGCGCGTGATTAAACAGTGAAAATTCACAGCGTACATGTAAAATTAAAGTGAACTGCAAGTCGTCATAACTCTCATCGAACCTTTAGTATAAACGCGCCCGATCTCACGTCGGTGATGATGTACTGGGCAGAATTCACGCAAGAATCACGGTTTGCCGATGAACCTCCGCAGCTTCGCCCACTCATCATAATTCACTCCGCGGATATGCTGTGCTTTTTTGGCCAGTCACAGTCCTCTGTCTCTATGACCACACAGATACCACCTGCGCAGCCGCTTCCTCCGCGTGACCGATCCCTTTTCTTGGCGCATTTTGAAGCGATGTCATGTTCGGCCATGCAGACAAACTTTGATATATTACCATCAATGCTTAGAGGGTTGCCCCGTGTTCCTCAACAAGTCGCTGATTCGCTGCACGTCCCTCCGTCCCCCGAAGAGGTAAAGGCCGCACTGCAATCAATGAAACGTAGAACGGCCCCTGGGCCAGACGGTTTTCCAGTTGAGTTTTACCTGACATTCTGGAATGAGATTGGTGCTGCCTTTACTACGGTTATCCGGTGGTGTTTTGAGCACGGCGTCTTTCCATCCAGTTTTCGAGATGGCCGCATTGTACTAATCGCAAAAGGTGACGCTTCATCTCTTAGTCCTGAAGAATGGAGGCCTATCACCCTCCTTAACGTTGATTATAAGATCTTCGCGACGGTTATAGTTGGACGTCTTGGGGCTCTGTTGAACACCTTGGTGGGTCATCACCAGGCTTCGTCAGTGCCTGGACGAGAGATACACAGCTTGTCATTTACCACACGCGATGTCATAGCCTATACGCTGTCACGGTCTGCGCGTGGTCTCCTTGTGTCTCTGGACCAGGAGAAAGCATTTGACCGACAGGAGCACGCGTATATCTTCAGCGTGCTCACAGCCTTCGGCTTTCCGCACTCATTTGTGGAATTAATCAGCAACACCTACGCTGGTATAAAAAGCACACTGGTTCTGGATGGCTGGGAAAGTGCTGCTTTTCCCATTACACGCGGGGTCCGTCAAGGATGTCCATTATCCCCTTTACTATTTGTCCTCAGCATTGAGCCATTTTTGTGCGCTTTAGAGGCTGATTCGCGCGTCTGGGGTCTTGCGCTCCCTGGCAGCAGTGTTGTGACAGTCACAGCTTTTGCTGACGACATAACCCTGTACCTTTCAGATGGAGATAGTCTTTCACACAGCCTGGGTCTGTTCTTCGAGTACGGTGACATCTCAGGTGCAGCACTGAACTTCTCCAAATCTCGGTATTTGTTCATTGGCTCTCCGAACTCTCGGCTTAGCTCCGTTTCCCCTATTCAACCGGCAACATCCCTTTGTATTTTAGGTATTTTATACAACCACTATGGCATTTGTGACCCCGTTTGGTTAACCGCTCTCGAAGAAGCCAGACAAAAAATTCAGGATGCACAGGATTTCGACTTTCCGCTTCTCGAGCGGTGATACCTTGCGCAGACTGTATTTTGCGGTCGTGCTTGGTATCTCTGTCACGTGGTCCAGCCGCCATTACGTATCGTGCGTTCCCTGCAGTCGGCTTTGTGTTCCTTTTTTTTGGTCAGGTGGCACTGAGTTGGTCTCTCGTGCGGTGCTAGGACAAGAGCGTTCCCAGGGAGGCTTTGTTTTCCCTTCGGTGTCTATACGCTGCCGGCTACTGGCACTGCGCTTCCTGCTGCGCCTTTTACAAGGTGAAGAATCCCCGCGCGAACTCTTGCGCATTACTTTCTGGGCACTCACCTCCGGCATTTGATGCCTAATGTACATCTTAACAGAGGCCCACAGTCAATAACACTGCCTGCATTTTATGCAACAGCTGTTGCATTTTTCCGGCATGTCCAGTCTACCTGTCCTGGAGTAGATGTGCTGAATAATCCTATTGTTAACACAACAGCTGCTTTCTCCCGTTAGTTCCTCCGGCTCGCCGTACACGCTCTAGTCGTGTGACTTGGAGCGCGCTAACGGCGTCTTTTCTTCCTGGCCACCTCCGGGACTTCATGTGGCGTCTGGGATGGGGTGTGCTCCCCACTCTCGACCGCCTCGAGCGGTGGAGAATGGTACAGTCAGCAACATGTCCAAACTGCCCCCTTCAGGAAACAAATGAGCATGTTCTGAGGCAATGTGTCATTGCGCGTATTTTCTGGAGGGCCGTGCATGCCGGATTTCGCGGCCTCGGAGTAAATCGCTTCGTTTGTTCTGGGCGTTGTTCTCGAGGTCGCTTCGCGTGCCTTCTGATTGTTGCCGGCGCTTTCTGTCTTTGGCGCAACCGCTGCGAGGCTGTTGCAGCAGGCCGTCGCCGTCGCGCTCTCTTCCCAACCCTAGAGCGACTGTACACGGAGCTTCTATCTGTTCTGTCGGAGGAGCTCTTCTTCCTCGGTGAGGAGGAATTCCTTCGGCACTGCTCTAGCCCCTTTGTGTTGGTCTGCTGCAGACGCGTAAGCTTGTTTTTCGGCCTGCGTGGTTTTGGTAGGCTGATGTCTCGGTCGGTATCGGCAGAAGCGCCATGTAAATACGCAAGATGTATGTACATATTGACGTTTTATTTGTGCTTTCTGTTTTACCATGTAATGTACATATATGTACCTAGCTTTTTGTGACATTATTTGTATGTGTGTGTAAATGTGCTGAACATCAATTGTACTTGTTACCTCCGCGTCATTTCATGTGTTTATTTATGTCCATGTTACCGAATTATGTTTTGTCCTTCTCGTGAACGTATTTCTAGCTCGAAAACGTCACGTTAAATTGTTATTGTTGTTAACCGTCTGTGATAGTCTCGGCTGGTTTTTGCCGCCGCCGTCATGCACCGTATATGTATAAGTGTGTATATATTTCTATATATAAAAGTCCCAAAGAAAAATAACTCAGAAAAATGCTTCCGAAGCGCGGAATCGAACCGGCGACTGCTCGCTCCGCAGCGCGTGGCGCTAACCACTACGCCACAAAGCGCAGATCCTTCAGGGAGCTAACGGCTAGCGTTGTATGCACACCCTTTGTCGCTGGCAGGACTCAAAAACGGCAGACGCTTATAAGCGTTTCTTCATTACCAGCGAGATGGTGCGAGGAGCGCAACGGGCGTACTTAAAAGTCGTCGGCCAGCTCGCTCGCTTCTTTTAATATTTGCGCAGGGAGAACCTTGCCCTTCCGCTGTCTGCTCGCGCGGTAGTGGCTGCCGGGGGGGTAGATGTTTTTGCAGCGCAACAGCGCGTCGGTCACGGGCCGCTTTTCTTGCTGTCGCATTCATTGCTTCGCCCTTGCGGCGAAGCTGTGACCTTTTTTTTTTTCGGCCATGTCGGTTCTTCACATTTTCGGGATGGCTCACTGCTCTTTCATATAGTAGAGTGTGCTCTGAATCGTCAAGCATTTTTTTTCAAACACACAAGAGAACCAATCTTATACTTAACTTTTTGACTCAAGCGCGTGACCGGCCCGTAACACCTCTCAAAAACCACCCTTGTAAGTAAGACAGTCTCGCAGTTGCCGGATGTCCTTGCTCGCACTGACAAAGTAACTGAACGTTCTGTGTTTCAAGTTCGCGAGAGTGTCGCGACCAGTACTCAGGGTTCTGCAGAACTGAATGAAATGCTACTACGACACTGAGTTTGCCTGCAGACACCACTTATCAAAGCGCGCTGTGAGCCTGCTTCGAACACTGCCTCTGCACTGCAACAACGACGACGAAAGGGAAAGGCCCACGACACGTGTGAAATATTTCTTTTTTTTTTTATGGGTGAGCTTCTTTCACTCACTTCCTTAAACAGTTTTCCATGAGCGTCTGCAGCTGCTCTGCAGACACAGGCTTTCATTAGAAATGGCTGGCAGCGCGCGGTCGCAGAATTGCTAAGGTAAAATTATAAGGGTCCCGAAACTTGGAACGAACAGTGGATGAAAAGTTATTTCCACATACATGAACGCGCGCCGCACGATTGAAGGGCGAGTAAGTGAGGAAGGACAAATAAGGAAAACCATAACTCAGCGAAATTTTTTTCGAATACTTGTAATTTTATATACCCCAAAGTTTACTAAAAACTTACTTTGCGGTTTATCTGACACTTGGCTAAACAGTTGGTTTTTTTTTTTTTTTCATCGAGCGCCATAAATGGAGGGCGTATGCAGGCAGTCAGCTGTGTGTCGGGTCAACGAGCAATCGCTCACTTTTGCGCGGTGGTTTATTGTGTACCTTCCGTAGGTTATTTATTTGCTTACGTGTTGTTTATTGGCTTAACACTCAATAGAAGCTGAACTAGCTCATGGAATGTGTACATAACCGCTCCTGTGATAGCAGACTGCTTTCGCTGTCGCACGGCTGGCGTGCCCTCGCCTTTCGTGACGATGAATGCGACACGCTAAGCGAAAAAACGCTGTACTGTAAGGTTGCCAAAGTGATACTTTCAAGGTTTCTGTCTCGCTCCAGTGGTTTTCCTCGATTGGGCAACGTGATTTTTCGAACTACCGTGCTATTGTGCTCGTGAACCATTGTACCATAACTTATTAGATGTGAAGCATCTTTTGCTCGGGGCTGTGTCCGGTGGTGGCGTCCGCGCTCCACTGCGCATGCGCCTCCCCTCCCTCTCTCTCTCTCCTATGCTTCCCCCTCCCTCTCGCGCGCCTCATTCTCTCCTGCGACGAGTAGGAAGCAGCGACGCCTCCGGCGTCTTGACGTGACACGAGCGGCCGATGGCGGCGTCTGCTTCTGTGGCTCTAGACGCGGGGCGCTCGTGCTGTCCTTCCCTCGCTGAAGAATCCCACGACAACACCAATAGCATGGACTGCAGACAGACAGACGCACATGATCTTGCGACTTTGCGGGAGTCGAATACCTCGGACTGGACTGGAAGACAGTGCTGATTCTACGCCAGAGGAAGGCACCATCTCCCCGCTGCTTCGCACCCACACATGGTTGGTTTTAGCGGGAGATTCTGTAATTTTTTCACCTGCACAGTATTTTGGTGTATATTGCCAGTACATAATTTGGCTAATAAAAAAAGCTTGCTTTTCCAGTCTTTCTTATTCATCTTCCTTTTCCTTGGCACACGCAGTTGGCGAGCCATAAAGGCGCAATAAAATCGCGTAGTAATCAAAAGCACGTAAAAGGTCATCAATTAAAAAAAAATGAACTTCGTGCCACGTAGTGCAAATGCGCGACATCGCTACTGTTTCCGGTTGTGACGTCATATTTTATTATTTTTATCTTTTGCTTGCAGTTTGCTGTCCCCGTTATACGTAGATAGCCATGGTGGCACCTAGCCGCCAACCACTTGACACACGGGCTTCTATTGAAGTTTCGCTACCAGTTTACGTATACCTTGGAACTGCTGCGTGCGCCTCACTAAATATACTGGCAGTCTGCGTCCGCAGAACTGCTGCGGATGCCCAAACTAAAACTGTGTAACAAAGCAAGTGAAGGACGCTCGCCTGTCAAAAATCTTCTCTTATGTTTTGGTTCATTCTATATGCATTGTGAAAGGCATAGTGATAGGTGCGCGGAATGTGAATATACACATGTGCTTAGAGTTAGGTGAACATTCCTTTTCAGACTGTTTTGTTCAACCCTTAACCACCTGAGCTTTTTGCGACGTTAAAAACAAAAAACTCAGGGGGTCCCTTATGCATTCTCCTGAGACGATCCAATGGCGAAAGCCACATTCTTCTTTTTCTTCTCGGTCGATGTATTGATCCTCTCCCGCCCACCCCCCAAGGCTTTTTGCACCTAACGCGGCTGTGTATTGCCTCCACGATCTGAGGCATTGCAAGCTTTTTGCACCTCACCTGCTTTCACACTGCCGCCGGGATCGGCCCCCACTTGACCAAGCGACGGCGTCATTTAATGACGTCATCATGCGACGCCACGTTATGTGACTGCATAGTGACGTCACGAGGACGTCACAAATTTTGATCATTTGTGACGTCATGATGACGTAATACGGTGACGTCAACCATGTGAAGGTGACTTGTTGCATCATTCGTGTTGACACCGACGCCGACGGTTAATTTTCGCGTTTGATGAGGCATCTAAGGCTTTCGCCTTGATAACGTCGGCAGCCACCGACAGCCGTGTTCTGCCGGAGTGTTCTCTTCTTTTGAAGGCTGGACACGGTCTCTGCGCGCAACTAAATGGCAAGCGACTGTCAGAGAGAGAGAGCAAGCGAGCGAGCGCGGCAGCCGAAGCGAGAGGCCGGGCCCTAAAAAGTCCCGGGCAAGCCGGGGCAGGCTCCGGGACCAGTTGCTATTTTTGGCCCGGGGCTCGCCTGGCGACGCACTAGCTGGTTTCCACAAGCCGCCGAGGTGGTTCCCGGGGAGAGGGAGAGGGCAAAAAGAGGAGGAGGGAGAAGGTTTCGGGAGCTCGGACCCGGGGTTTTCGCGAGACACCAGCAGGACCCAGCCGTGAGTCGGAGGAGGACTCATCGATCCGGCAGTGGGTAGAAGCGGTGAGGGAGGGTGTGTGAGAGAGAGAGAGTAACTACTGGGGGGAGAGAGTGCACAGGGTTTAGGAAAGGAAGAGAACGAGACAAAAGCATGTGCGTCGACCAGCCGTTGTCAGCGTCGGCGACCAGCGCACTGCGCACGACTGCCTGATCGCCTTCGTCGTTTTGTGGGGACCTGGTGGGTGCAGTGTATCGTCACCATGGTTTTACCATCGGAACTCCTTCAGTAGTTATATCTGTTAAGGTCAATGTCTTAGATGTCTCATCACGAAAAGTGACCGTCGGTGGCGTCAGCGTTAACACTAGCGATGCAAAAATTCCTGTGATGTCATCACCCTAAGGCGTCATCACGACGTCACAACTCGCCAGATTTTGTGATGTCATAATGATGATCACTACGATGCCACCTAACCTGATAATAATGAGAAAAAAATAGGCAATAATGCCAAAGAAAGTAAGTCCCATAAAGTGGACGGGAGCATGACCGCCGCCGTAGCTCAGTGATAGAGCATCGGACGCGTTATACGAAGGTCGCAGGTTCGGTCCCTGCCGGCGGCATGTTATCTTTTCGTTCACTATACTTTTTTCACATTTATATCCTAATTACTAGAAATAACATACCCTATACTTTCCTTGGCATTATGGTCTGTTAGTTCTCATTAAGGTTGTGCTTAACAAAGAAAAACGAGCCCTTAAAAGCAATCTCCTTTCCGTCACCTAACCGGAGGTCACACGATGACGTCATCGCATGACATCTCCACTTGGGCAAAGGCTGGGCCGATCCCAGAGCCACTGTTAAACCACGTGAGGTGCAAACAGTTTCTAATGCCTCCGATCCCGGAGGCAGTTCAACGCCACGTTCGAGGGCGGAGGATCAATGCCATTGACGGAGATCACAAAGAAGATGGCTTTCGCTTTTGAGTCGTCTTAGGCAAATGCACAATGGACCGTGTGACTTCTTCGATTATAGTACTACACGATATTACGGTACGCTTTATTAAACACATAAACTTCAGTACATTACACACATATTCTTAGTGCAGGGACAGGACCAGTTCAAGCAGCGTTCAGTTGATCCTGTCTTGGACTACATGAGCCGCTCTTGTACCTGCAATTTTTATTTTTTTTTTTCAGTAGTTAATGTGTGTTGAGAAGAGGTTGGAATTATGTGCGATGCCGGCTACTTCTTGAGTCGTTCTAAAACAGCGCGTTGGTCTAGGAGGGACCAAGGACTGGAAATTCTCAAACGCCTCATTATCTGCCTGATTGCTGCGGAATCCCTGCCAGCCAATTCTCCTCTCCTGACAGTAATTCTCTAACCTTAATAAACCAGTGTTCATGAGGCTCTCGTGTTGCACGGCCTTGTACAAACACATGACGAGCGTGCTGGCTTTCTTGCTATGTTCACTATTCCCCGGCATTGTCGTCTTGTCTCGGTGTCAGGGCACGCACAAGGCGGCTATCACGTTGTTGTGCAAATTTTAGAGAACAAGGACAAGGAGGAGGAAAAGAAGAAGAAAAAAACAAAAAGATCTAAAGCAGTGCAATGAGCTTAACCACGCCCACATGCGGCTTGCGAGTAAGTGCGGTTAGTGTCCCAGAGCTTAGTAGCGCGCCTTACCTGATAATCTACTTTGGTGCAATAAATGCAACTCGCTGGCGTTTATATACAGCTAGTGTGATTCGCAGAAGTCTACGACCCGTTGGTACTCAACAACAGCAGCAACAACATGAAATCATTTGATGTAATTAGAGTTCGCGAAGATCCGCAGAAGGCAAAATAGGTTGCTGTTCTCCGCAAAATTCCTGTAGGCCACACGAAAGACTCAGTCGGCCACGAGCGCGGAAAAAATACCGTGTTCGAAAACCGTTCTCTTTCAAGCAACGTATGTATCGGATTAGGAAAATTGAAACCGCAGGTTTTGCCAATTCCAAGTACAACGTTTGCCCAACTGCTGCGGCTTCTTTCCGCGAGGAACACATTGATGGGTCGCAAAGGCGGTCGTTGGTGCGTATCGGTGAATCGTAAAGCAAATCAAAGGGTAAGACAAGGGAAATAGGTGAAGGGGGCTGAATCCAGGCTTCACTGGCAACGCGTGGGTGGGTATTCTCGTTCGAAGGAATACCGATGCAGGGGAATTAGGGATTAGTAGGGATTCCACGTGTCCTGATCAGATTTAGGGAGTGAGCAGCGTGAAACTTTAATGCGTTGTTTCTATTCCCGTGTACTCTGACCGCTTTTGGGTTACTTGTTCTTTGTTGAGTTGCACGGGAACTTTCGATTTGTTTTGCTTTTCTGAGGTATACACCGCGAGTTCGGAGTAATCCGGCACGCACAGCGGAAGTCACGAAACAAGGTGATCTTATCCTTAATCCCCTTTTCTTGCTAATCCACTGCGACAATTCCATCGTAAGGTTGCGGACAAGGAACTTTGGGACTTTGTCGTTGCTAAGACGGAACTGCCTTAGGCTAGTATTTCTTTTTTGTTGTTGTTTTCTTTGTCTCCAAGAATGCTAACTTGTTTGGCCTCAGGATTGTTGTTGTTTTTTTATTATTCTAGCATTCTTTTAGTGTGCTTCTGCATTATTAGTATCATGATGATGGGATAGCCGGCTCTAACGTAGCCTACCTTCTCATATTTTTCATAATAATAAAAAATATTTAGGATTCAAGTATCGGCTGATATGCTTGCCTACAAAATTACGGCCATGAAGAAATCCATCGAAAATGAACATCCGGTTTCAGTTTTCAAGCAGACTCAATCACATGCCCGTAACGACTTAGAGCCAGATTGGGCGCCTGCCTCGGTAGCTTACGGTAGGTATGTGTTACTGCCAAGTCCAGGTGTCGAGTGCTGCCGTGGCATTGTGATCGGTGCGCGGAATGTGAATATACACATGTGCTTAGGGTTAGGTGAACATTCCTTTTCACACTGTTTGTTCGCCGCTTGACCAATAGATATTGTTATTTTTACTTTTAAACCTGGCCATATTAACTAAAATAACCTGACGCAATGCCAAGCTATAGATGCATGGCGACAACATATGTCAAGCGCACAATGGTATTTCTACCGCTAGTCTTCGACAAAACCGATGCACTTGAATCAGACGTACCCTGGCCGTGAATAATTACGTTGTTGAGCATTCTAAATTTCGCAAGAAGAAGTAATAATAATAATAATAATAATAATAATAATAATAATATAATAATAATAATAATAATAATATAATAATAATAATAATAATAATAACCCTCCCAAGAAAGAAACCCTCTCAAGCCCGTAGAAAACATACGCAAAGCGTACGTTAACTACCCGCCACGTTGGCGAACTGGATTATGGTGCTCGACTGCTGACCCGCAGGTCGCGAGATCGAATCCCACGTCGCGGCGGCCGCATTTTCGATGGAGGCGAAGATGCTTGAGGCCCGCTGTGCTTAGATTTAGGTGGTCGAAATTTCCGGAGCCCACCACTACGGCGTCTCTCATAATCGTATCGTGGTTTCGGGACGTTAAACCCCAACAATATTGTTATAAAGCCTACCTTAACTGAACCATCCTTAACTTCTTATATATGCAAGTCACCACTGTTCAAGAAAGACTTGCGTTGGCCGTTCTGCGTGCCCTACCGTGACCCTGCCTTCGAAAGGCGCCACCGTGAGATTATGCGATCCCTACTCGACGAATCTGCAGCGCTCTCAAAATTCACGATTTCTTTTTTGAAGCTCGTATACGCTCGACGGAGAAGAGCAAGACACAGCAGCTGCTCTCCTCAGTTTGCGCTTCCAAAAGAAATCACGGATCTACGCCGACTGGCCTGCCCATCTCTCCTGCGTTTTTAAGATATCTGTAGCTTGATGCAACCTGCACTTGCTACTGCTCAGAGATCAATTTCTCAAATTACATAGTAGCCTATGTAATTTGTTTAAAGAAAAGCCAGCGCAGAAACACTACGACAGAAAGAAAACAATGTACAATCAACAGACTGGCGCATTGTCTTCCCTCGTGTATATGTTTCACGTGTATTCTTCCTGGCCCTCGTATTTCGCGTTGGCTTTGTACTTAAGTATGTTATACCAACTCGCCCGCGTCCAGCTCTGTCTACAAAGAGTATCGTGTGCTGGCATCTCAAGCATCAATTGGAAGATGTCATTTCCCTCGAAAAAAGATAACAACAAAGAAAATAACATTGCCGTTCAATGATACACACTGCGTAGGCGCGTAACAGGTGCCCCGTTTTCTTTAAATTTCTAGATTACACGCTTCGCTATCGAAGAGGCCCGTCGCTCACCTGCTGGTTGAGAGAAAAATCTTTCTCTTTTCAGGAATCGATGGCACGTGGGTGGCGTTTACAATGAAGGATATCATCAAAGGAGACTTGTGGGAAGGCGCGCAGCTGCCCCGTGAGTGGCGTCTCTGTTAATGCGGGGCTCTTTGATCCCCGGGCAAAAAGGAAATAAAGGAAGAAAAGCTTCTGTTTCCGGTACGTGGCCTCTCCTTTCTTATTATTTAAAAAAAGAAAAATTTAACCCAGTTTAACGTGCCTCGCTTCGTCAAATTGTTCTGGAAGTGGTTTCTATTCTCGTCGTGCGCCGCTTGATGCGGTTCGTGACGTTTACATCCTTTTACTATCTTCCTTTTTTTTTAGCCTGAATGGATTATTCAAATGCTATTGAAACTTTCCGCGAAGCGTTACGAATTCAAAACTCTGTACACAATACAGTGCGTGCGCAGCAAGTGTTCGCACAGTAAAGCAACTCGCTGTTGCCTTTGATCCTTCTTGTATGATCCGATTAGCCGGAATATTGCTTCACGATGCGTGGTGTTTATGGCGAATTGCGTAATCACATATGCATCGTTCATACGACTGCTTAGAGTTACTATACATTGTAGAAAAAAGAGTATGTGTTACTCTTTACGGTGAGTCCTGAGTATTTGACTCCCTTTAAAGAGTCGCACGACTCTCCGACGAGAGTATGAGAATCTACAGAGAGCTCTTAAGGATATTCATATGCGTGGCAAGTCAGGACTCGACAATTTTCAAGTGAAAGGACTCTTGTTTTTCCTAGAGTGCCACAATGCGAATACGCGCCGTTTGCTTAGGCGTTTCTGATGTGATCGGGAAAAGTCAAGTTGCTAGGAGTCTCGCCATGCGGTAATATAGGTGGATCTACGAACGGACCTGATAGAAGGGTATTTGGTTCGGTGGACTGTTGATGATGAGTGTATAGCTAGCCTGTTAGTTTTAATTGAAACCATGTGACTTAACGTCAGCAGCCAACCCTAAAGACGGATCAATACGCATCCGACTTTGCAGCACATCGCCCTCATTGCTGTCGCAAGATGTCTTAGAAGTGATGAACACCTGCCGCGGTAGTGTAGTGGTTACGGTGCTCGACTGGTGACCCGAAGGTCGCGGGATCGAATCTCGGCCTCGGAGGTGGCACTTTCAATGGATGTGAAAGCGCTTGAGGTCAGTGTACTTAGATTTAGGTGCACGTTAACAGAACCCTAGGTCGTCGAAAGTTCCGGAGCCCTCCACTACGGCGTTTGTCTCCTAATCATATCTTGGTTTTGGGACGTTCAACGGCAACATTTATTACATTATTATTAAAATTGATGAACGTGGTGGGTTCTTTTTTTTAATGCCTGAGAGGGAGACAGAGAGAAAGACACAGTAGTTGGCCAGCGTTTATATACGTATACATGTAACTTTTGTACAGCGACTACAATGGGACTTTAAGCGTAAGAACTGTGGCTTTCATTAAGGTTCCTGATGATTACCAATTCTAACTTCAGTAATGACTGTGATAACTTAACTTCTCGAAGGTGTGAGACGTGTGAGGCTGTAAATGTTAGCACTTCATTTAAGAGGCATGTACTTCAACAACGAAAAGGTGTTCCAATAATTATCCTCTTGCATGCCATCACGAATTTCCAAGATGTCATTGCGTGATCTGAATCCTTCAATTATTAGGAAGGCGCCTACCATATTGTCCCTTAATCTTTAACATTCCCTTTTCCACTCTCAATGCTCATGTATGTACAGGGAATAGATGCACGGAATACTCATCAAAACACGACGCCTTCAAATGAGAATACTTCGAGAGGCCTCCTGTGTGTTAACGCACAACAGGGCCACCCTAGCGGACGCACGCGTGCTTAGAGGAAATCCTGTTAGGTTACTTTAGGCTGCTGCCTAACGCAATTTGGTGCCTCTCGCCGTGGGTTCAACAACATCAAATTGGAAGTAACTTGGAATGCCTCAACGTAGTGCTCGCAACTGTGTAACCACATTTTAAATCAAACCATCACGAGAACTTATCGTGTTAAATATTCACGCTTACGACTACGGGTCACAAAACGCATGTTGAAAACGTCTCTCGTGGTGCACTGCAGAATTTGTCGTTCTTGAAGAGGAAAATGCGTACTATTCCTCCCACAGTAAAACTAAATGCATGCAATGCACTAGGGCGACCAAAATTGGAGTATGCATACGTTACTAGGAGCCCCAGGCCGCAATATTTGATTTAAAAAATCGAAAGAGTGGAAAATTCGGCTTTGCGTTATTAGTCCGTCTACTCTCAAAATTCTAGTGTAGCCAATTTAACTAATAAGGCTAATCTACAAAAACTTGAGCAACGCAGGATAGTACATAGATTAAAATTCATTCACCAACTTTAGCACGGGAGCGTTACCTTCAATATCCTTGAAAGCTTACAGCCAGATTACATCACAGTAAAACTTTTTAGTAAACCAGTTGGCCACCTTAATTTTCATAAGTTCACTTTCTTTCCTCGCGCAATTTGTTTATGGGAAAGCATTATCTAAAAAAGCAGTGAACTCTGTCACGTTGGCTTCATTTACTTAACATATTGGAAATAGTTTTTATGTAAGTGACTGATATTGGAATATACCTTGATTTGAGTGTAATGATCTAGTAAAACAACTATATATGTACAGGACCTTGCTATGTCTTTCGACATATGTACACCCGTGAGCAAAAGTACATGGACCACGGAAGTGCGAGCCGAAGTCGCTGTCTACGCCGTCTAGTCGCGAGCCGTCTGCTGTCGAGAGCATTGCTTTGACGGAATAGCTATCGAGAGCGTTACTCTGACGGAATTTGTCAGAGAAATTCTCTCGAGATCAGACGACTCGCCACTAGACGACGCAGACGACAAAGATATACGGACATCAATGGTCCGCATACTTTTGCTCACGGGTGTACTTGTTATTTATTTTGCTTTTTAAGTTAGGCCAAGCTATTCAGCGCATAACCTTTAACGCGTCATGTGATCACATCTTATACTTATTAACCATCACATCTTATACTTATTACTTGAAAGTAATATACCAGTCGTCAGTGAGCGCTTGAGTTGTGTTCGTTTTCTGTCCTCCGTCGGGGAGGTGCAGTCCACATCGGCGAGAAAATTCGATGAACAACTCGCCCATTCTGGAGCTTTCATAAATATCGCCTGCGCTAACGAGATCGGCATTGAAATTGTCGCCTATGACAACGTTTACAGCACAAGCAAAGCTTTGCTCTCAGTGAGCTGTCAAACAATACGTGCCACAATAATGGTTACGCAAATGGTTTGCGCTCTGCTACTGAAAGGCATTCAACTTTCAAGCTTTCCAATCGTAGGAAGCATACGCAATCTTTATATGATTCAAGAAATGATTGCTCTCAGTACATTAGCGGCTACGAGGACATATACAATCAGGAATGAGCCACGTCTACGACGATAACGTTTAATGGTTTCGCCACTCATGCTGTCCTGCTCGCTCACGAAGAAACCGCCGCAGTGCCTTTTCCCACTATTGTCAACCGAAATTACAAGGACACTTGATTTCCTGACTCTGTCTGTCACGCAGAACTATTGGTCGTTTCCTAGTTCCCCGTACTATCACTCGTCACAAAATCGTCTTCGTCACCATCATCATAATTATCATTATGATCGCCCTCTTACCGTAAGTCCACAACCGGACAAATTGCCCCTCTGAAGGATCTCCCATTTACCCTGTCCTGCGCTAGCTGATTCTATCATATCCGTGCAAATTTCTTAATTTAATCACTCCATACAACCGTCCGCCGCCCTCGGCTGTGCTTCTCATCACTTGATATGCATTTGTTCGTTCTACCTGACTATCGGTTGTCTGTCCTACGCTTCACGTGACCTACCTAGGTCTATTTTTCTTTATTTAATGTGAATCAGGATATCGGCTGGCCCTGTTGGACATATAATACACTGTGCTGTCTTGATGGCTTCTAATGTTACTCCGATCAGCCCGTCAAAAGCTGCGTGGTTGTTAACTTCTCGAGTTCCTTCGTTATTATTTCAGTGTCTACCCCATATTGGAAAACTAAGGTCTTTAAAGGTACAGCTGGCTTCGCGAAGTCACTGCTCTAGTATAGTATTATGATGCCACCAATGGATCGCGGTTGCATTCTGCCCCTTTGCATGTTGTTTTCTCTATGTGTTTCTGTGCGCAACTTGATTTCTCCACATGTACAGCACGGTCCGCCGTTAAAGGGAACACTCTAATGGGTACCTATCATATTGCTGGCCTCCTAACTTGCATTAGATGTGAATACATTGATCTTGTAGTCTCAAGGAGTCAGAACCCTCCAACACCTGCAGAGTTGTGCAAACTTAAGCCAACTATGCTTTTGAGAGAGAGCGAAATCAGGACATGAATTGCACGCAAGTGTTCCCTTTAACTGTGCTACGCGTCTGTACATTTATTTTAGGGTAACCATTCCTTTAGTTGTTGTTGCTTTTTTTGCCGCAGGACCTACTGAACGAGAGTGAACGAGGTGTTTACATATCAATCTACGCACATGAAACGAGTTGTAAGAAGAGAACAGAAGAGAACGAGTTCTTCAGGGACACGTATATCCAGTCACGCATTTAAGCTTCCAGCTTATATTCTTTCTTTTGTCGACTTGTTGCCTCATTGCAAGCTCTCTGGGCCAAAAGTTCCTCCCAGCTTTTTTCGTCTTCCGCCTCAACTCGTGACGGCGCTGCTGAGCCGCTGCTTGTGTTTTCCGCTGGAGATCTTCAATCATCATCCGCTTCGTTTCTCCTCGACGCTTATCCCTCGTCACGCCTGTCCCGCGAGAGCCTGACGAATTCTTCGCTCGATCAACAAAAAATCTCTACACCTACTACCCAGCGACGCTCAGCCGCATAAACTCGGATCCCAAAGAAGACTTCCCTGTACGCGAGATCGCGAGATGCGAAAACTCTCGGCAAAGAGGGCGAACGTCGACATTTCTGATCCTCACATCCGGGCTACTGTAGTGTCGAGAGCGCGCCAGCTTTTCCGGCGGCGGCCTCACCGAGCGAAACGGCAAAACGGGAAACCGAGCAAGCTCAGAGGGACGCGAAAAACTGGAAATCCCAGCACTACGACAGTGGCGTAATTTATGCTCTGGCGCTTTCATTTCTTGGACATGTTCCTTCATTCGCGTCGTTTTCTTTCTCCATTCGAGGGTTCGCTTGTTTCATAGTTTATTGCTTCCTTCGTTCTTTCGCTCGTTTGACCATTTTGCTAGCTCTTTGATCCTCTTTTTTTTGTTCTTTGGTTTCTTAGTTCGTCCGTTCATCCGTTCTTTCCATTATTCATTCTTTCGTCGATCTATAAACTCTTTGTTTCTTAAGATAAACAAATAGCTATTTGTTTGTTCTTAGATTACGGCAGTAGAATAACGCCTTTGAATAATGCGATTCCTTGGCTCGAAGGAGTCGAAAAGACTGCGTAGAAGATGAAAAACGCAAATGGGGGCGCTCTGTCTAGAATTTGATCGCCCGCTTTCGTGGGAGAAACAGCTAAATCGGAGTCGAAGCCGTTGATGCTGCATTTGCGCACAAATAGAAAAAAACCACAACAAAGGAACGCTTCTTGGCTAGGTTGTTTTTCGCGCCGTTTTTTGTGTCGTTCAAAGCGAGTATAGAGTTGCAAGCGAAGGCGGGAAAGGGTGGTCCCTCTCCTTCCCCGGTTTAATCGGAAGACCAGGACAGGCCTTTCGGGAAAGGAGTTCAGAGAAGTGGAAAAGGAAGTTACGATTGGATGAAACGGTTGAAGCGGCCTTGCGACCTTTTCACCGTTCATCTTTCCCCCCTCCCCTCCCCTCTCTCCTCGGGTGATGCTTAATTACAGTCTTCTGGTTTGCCACCCAGCGCCGCCGCCACCGAAAGAAGATCGATTGAACAAACGATGCCCCCTCTCTCACTGTGGATAGGGGAATGCGGGAAAAGCGTGTAGGCAGAAAAGGAGGGAGAGGGAACGGCAATGTTTCTTTGTGGGGAGTGGAAAGGGGGGGGGGGATGAGGCGAGAGTGGATACGAAGGTGTTTACTGTGGGGCGTTCGTCGAAGCGGCTTTCGTTGAGCTGAAGGCGAATCGAGCCGAAGCGCCAGCGTAGGGTGCGCGTTCCAAGCCCCTCGGTGAACGGGAAAAGCTCTTTGACGCCTGATTGGGAGGCGGGTCGGGTTTTTTTTTTCCCGCGGATCGAAACATTTCGAGGCACCGATGGAAACGATGGAAGCTGTCGATTGTTTGGAAGCTGAGGAAGGGGAAGAACGGATGAAAACTGGCACTCTTGTGAACGGCTCGGTGCGGATGGCTCAGCGGTGTCGCTTTAATTAGGCGTCTGGCGAAATTCGAAGCGCTGCGAACCAAGCCAACCGGTTTGGAAATGCGGATAGCGAGGTTGTCTATTTGTTTGCGGTGTGTTCTTTGAACTGTGTCTTCGTCGCGCGCTCGAATGTGACCCGTGCGTCCGATATATTAGCGTGAACGGGCAACCCTCCTTGGGGTAATCCGTTCGATATGTGGACGGGTCTGTCTGGCTTGTCAATTGAAGAGACGAGCAATTCGGTTGCCAAAATACGAACGATAGATTTTGTACATTGTGAAACTTGCGTGCGAGAAAAAAATCAGCCACTTCCACGCCGTGAAAGTCGCCGGACAGAGAACCTGTAATCGTGATGATGATGACTTTGGTGCAAAAAAGTAGCATCATCATCATTATTTTTCAATCTATTTCTTTAGTAGCTCTTCTCTCTGGTCACGTGTCCTATGTAACTACTACTATTACTACTACTACTACTACTACTACTACTACTACTACTACTACTACTACTACAAATGATACTACTACTACGACGGCGATGGTACAGCGTGGATTATGACAACTTCGCTGCCAAAAAAATGAATGAATTGACGCTTCGCAAGGCTGCCTTGAGATGACTCGTCTTGGCCGCGACAAGGTGCTCGCCGAATCCGAAACGTCGAGAACCGGGAGAATTCGAATTCGTGAAGAGGACACTGAAAAGCGTCTGCTCCAAAGGCAAACACCTTCCCAAAATATTTCTCAGTGGACACTGAATTAGGCAAATGTTTTTGATGAGCATCCTTGTGTAGTTATCTATGAGGTAAAGTGTTATCACGTGTGCTGTGGATACAACATGGACATAAATGTTTGCTTGGGAACGTTGTAGTGTAAAGTGAGCTATTGATAATCTACTGTCCGTTTTCATGCTGTTTCTCGATTTGTTTCAGTTTTCTGTTTGATTTTTTTTTTTCACTTGTGCTTCACGATTGGAGTGAAGGGAAATGAAATGCAAGTGTGATTGGTTGGTTGGTTGGTTCCTTAGGGGAATAGCTCAACCCACTACGGGGGATCGGCCACGAAGCGTGCGGCAGTAGAAATTGTGGAAGTGTGCTTGTATTTCAGGGCCGCCACTCGCCTTCTTCTTCCTCTTCTTTTTTTTTTTTGTTGCAGCAGGATATAGGAAAATCGAGCAGCCGGAAAATGGAGAAGCAACTTACTACAGCACAAAACTACAATGCTTGCTTTTCCGTGCCGCACGGTACTCTGCTAACGGTACGCTGTAACTGCCTGGCGGTTCTGACATGCGACTATTTCATACTGTATGAAGAAAACGACTCTCATGACATGCAAGATTGGTGTCTATGTTGTTGTTGTTGTTGTGGCCTGCGAAAAAGCTCCCTTTATCACAATTTCTTGACAATGAATCTACCTTGGGTATTTTTTTAGGAAGAGATATTCTCTCATTCGAAAAGATGATTCTGCGGCCGCTGCACGCAAAAACGAAAGACTGGTCAATTACATGCGCTGAAGTACACAATATGGATAGAGTGCTTTGAGAGGTAACGAAATTCCTATAATTTCTGTGTGCGATGAGCGAGTTCAAGTTACGGTTTGTTTTGCTTTGTATTCATGAAATTTAACGGTTTCATGTCCATGAGAGATACCCATGCAGCAGAGTCGCCATATGCCGCTGAGCCAATCAATCAATCAATCAATCAATCAATCAATCAATCAATCAATCAATCAATCAATCAATCAATCAATCAATCAATCAATCAATCAATCAATCAATCAATCAGTCAATCAATCAATCAATCAATCAATCAATCAATCAGTCAATCAATCGACCGATCGATCGATCAATTTTTTTTAAATTCCGGTGTACAGCGAACACTGTATACCGAGGAAATTGGGCTAAAGGTGTGTTAATACACCTGACGAGAGCCCAACTTCCCTTCGGTAGTTCAGGCACATGTTGCCGCATGAATTTCACAAAAGTGTTACGCAGTGATGATACAATACTTTACAATGTTATACAATGTGCAGTTATACAATGCATAAGTCACTGTCTCGAACCAAAAAGCAAATATTCGTCCAAAAAGTAGTCAAGTAAAATTGGTCCGATTTGTGCGCAAAAAGTCAACAGAAGCGGATGGTTAGTAAGTTTTCTCTTTGTTGAAAATATTCTATAATATTTTTAACTATTATAGAAGTCGCTCAAATAGGAAGGGAAGATAACGTAATAACTTAATTACTTTGTACCGCGCAAATGCGCGCGACTGTGAACGTAAACGCATGTAGACATTTTAACAGTCTCTATGGTAGATTGAACACTCTTGATTGCCCGTTTTCTAGCACATGAATGACGTCACCTGTGGACGCCCTCAACTTACGGTTGATTTCAATGTTCAACGGCACACAGTCATCGCCAAACGAGCTATTAGCGATCGTAACGAGCACGAAAACAACTATATATGCAGGAAAGCGTCAACGATACAGAAAACAAAAACAAAACAAAAGAAAACACGAGAAGCGAGTGGAATATTCTACAAGTGAATCGGGGTAAGAAAAGAAACTCAAATCCGCTAAATTATAAGCGCAACTGGCAACTCTAGCATTCCAACTGAGCTGACTATATAAAACAGCCTTAACCTATATTTGCCGAAGCTCCGAAAAAAAATGACAAAACAATTTTTTTTTTCACGAAAAGTGTACTTCTACCGTCAAAAGAAAGCACAAGTTCTTTATTTACTGCCAGGTAAACGCAACATTGTTTTTCAAGCCGTTCTATACATATAGGGCACTGGGCATTAGGGGTGCTATGTGCGGGTGTGGTAAGCCTTTGAACATTTCACGTGCACACCGACATCGCATTTTTTCCTCTCCATGACGTCTTTCAAACAAAGCACGCATTTGCCCGGAGAAAGCGGTGGGCACCTGGCAACATGAAAAGCAAGGAATGTCTAGACTTGCACACGTTGAGAATGATGCCTGCTTGATGTGCTGTAGGTGGCGCTAGTCATCAGCTAAAGAAACAACGATGTTAGAGCGCATCAAAGAAGCGTCCTATATGTAGGACACCGGGCATATATGGGTTAATTTTGTTGACACGCCCTTAATAGTTCGAAGTTTCGTGACAAGTGTGCTGGGTGGCGTTTCATTTATATCTGCGTAATATTGCTTAGCATTTCTTCCTTTAGCCTTCAAGTCGCTTTATTACCCTGTTCTTATTGTTAAATAGCTTTGACGATCTGTGATTTCAATTCGTTTTCACTGTGATAACGTCATCACGAATCACGTTGCTTTCGCATCATTGCTCGTTAGATATCGCAATTTCGTTTTCATTTGATAAACGAAGATGTACTTGCGTTTGATAAACGAAGATGTAGCTGCATGTCTCTGACACGCGATGACCCGCCCACGTGGTCAAGTGGTTATGAGGCTCGACTGCTGCCCCGAAGGTCGCCGGATCGAATCCCGGCTGCGGTGGCCGCATTTCGATGGAGGTGGAAATGCTAGAGGCCTCTGTGCTTAGATTTAGGTGCACGTTAAAGAACACCGCATGGTAAAAACTTCCGAAGCCCCCCTCTACTCCCTTGTAATCATATGGTGGTTTTGGAACGTAAAACCTCAACAGTTTTATATTATTATGTCAATACCTTTTGCGCGTCTCATGACATTTTTTGTGAGGTACATGTCTCTTATATGCGATGAATGCTTTGCATTGCAGTGGAAGTATTAGCTGGGTTGCTCCACTGTCCGTCAAACGTTGCGTAATGTAGGACAATCAAAGTTAAATATTTTGTGATACATTGGCGTAGTTTCTCGAGCTGCTAGTGTTATCTCTTTTTGATTAGTGACATTTATAAGGTCACCCCCGACTACGCCTTAGTGACATTCCCGAAAAAAAGTCACCCCTGACTACACCTAACCGAATATACAGACGGTCTCCTTCAAGAGTAAGACCTCGTGGAGCCCGTTTCAGCGCAGTATCTGCACGGACCAGTTCGAACAAGTGCATAAGGCCTCTGAGAGTATAGCGGCGTAATGACGGGCTGGTATACTTTAAGAGACCATAACATGAGTAGAAACGACGTGAGGACGTTTCAGCTCAGGTCACTTGACAGTGTGAAAGATTATCATCAAGCAGTGATATTCTTGGCTGTTATTGGCGCATTTAATCGTTGTTTTATTTTAACGTCATAGTGTACATTTATTCGACTGTTGAATATGTTAACTTTAAGGTCACGTTACGTGAAATTTTATCTTAACGTCACCGTGCATATACACATATGCGATTGTTGGTTGACTCCGTCAGTCTTGACTTTTAGGTTATTTCTTTACGTCATAATTCATATACATGATGTTGTGCCATCTGCAGACTTCACAAATTCATAAAAGGAGACATTATTCTCTGCATTTTCGAGACATCATATTGGAGGGTAATTGTGTTATTATAGTTGTGTATTCTATTTGCTGCATATTTGTTATGTTCTGGTGTTACTAGGAGTGCGCTCTGTTATGTGTAATTTTTGGACCAAGTATGTTCTATGTTCGACCGCTCAAAGAGCCAAGGAGTAGCTAGCGCCTTATTTCTGCGCCAAAGTCTCCTTATATAATGTCACTAATAATAAAAAAGCAGAAGCGTACGCTGTGTGGGATGGTGAAGCACTATCATGGTGACGGAGCTTAAATTGGACAAAACATACATCAGGTAGCGTCACACTTCGAACTGTATTTTCGCGCTCTTTAATCAAAGTGAGTAATACCTGAGGTAATCGATGCGTAATGAATTGTATTGAAATCTTAGGCGAGAGTACGTGGGCATTTATATTGACGTCTCACGACGGACGTCGTCGTTCGTTCGCATGCGGCTGTTCACTTTAAAGCATGAAAACGTTCAATTTGGCGGCAGATAATTTATTTTACCCGCTTGCACTCTCATGTGTCTGCTGCTTCCAGCGAGATATGTCATTAAGGTAGTGCGCGTCGTTTCTCCTTAATGCGCACAACTTCGTGCATTGGTGTGGAGAGGGGTTAGTGGGTTTGGAGTTAAACCCCTACCCTCAATTTCTTTTGTCAATTTTGCATGTGCAAATATGCACGCACACATACAGACACACGCACGAACACGGATAAAGGTTGGTTGGCCCCAACCATTATTTCTGACTACGCCCCTGTCTACGTGCGTGATGATCACCGCTCATCCACTAACTTACCTTTGTGCCTTCCTTTAACAGATTTCATGCATTTGAGTAGACTCCCATGTTCTTAATATCCCTTCAATTTGGCATTTTCTTCTGAGAAAAGATGGACAGCAATGGCATAGGCCTTGCAAACTTTGTTTATTTCAATGCTTTTACCTTCGCATCTCTTTGCCGGGGCTATTCTCAATATGCCACTTGATTCTACTGACAACCTTCGCCAGCAGGTGATCCGCATCAAGAGCAAGAACTGACGATAGATAGATAGTTAACTTTATTCGAGTCCGGAAGAATCTTCACCCCGTTTTATAGGGGCCAGACTGTGGGCCACTCCCACGTTGGGACAGGGAGAAAGAAAAAAAAGACATCACACACATAAATCACAACAGCTTTTATTGGTGTCAGTTTTCTGTACACAGAGTATTATTTTTCATTACTTCACGTTCCATTCACAATGTTCCACACGGTGTGCAATCACAAAAATTGAGGAAGTAGGCGATGCCACGACACAGTGCTCAGTATCCTCCCTCTGCTGTCCATCAGTAAAATTTGAAATTCGAGCTGAGCTCTTAGTTTGATCTCATGCACCTAATACATGTGGAGTAAAACTGTGCCATTGTCAATCCGAAGAAACTACCACACACCGTGTAATAGCGAATATTGTCGGTCTCGCTAAAGTCAACACTGCGAACAAAATATTGCACCACACAAGAAAATATTTGTTTTGTCGTTCGAGATTAGGACAGTCACTTAGCGAGAGATTCATGGTTGGGTGCAGCACTGATGACCATTGTCACGACTAATTACATTAGCATTACTAACGAGCACAGTATCTCTGACTTCCTCTCACAGGCGTGCGCACAGGAAGGGGGGGGGGGTCGGGAAGAGCCGGAGGGCACTGCTGCGGAGCTTTGCACCCCTTATTGGCAAACCCTGCGCACGCCTCAAGTTCTCTCTTACTTCTTGCAGTTAGAAGCACATGGCAAAAAGAAGACACAAAAAACAGCAACTTCGAATAATTACAAAAGCCACGGAAATGGAACCTACGATAGGCAACTCTCTGCCTACATGCCCGAGCTAGAAAAGAATGCGCGTGGTTTCGGCGAAAGGCATTGCAACTTCATCGAGAACAACCGTCTATTGTTTTTCGACCACCTCGCCTTGCGAAACCAGTGCTCCGAAAGTTCGTGACGTCCTCGAAA
This sequence comes from Rhipicephalus sanguineus, assembly GCF_013339695.2. Lineage (NCBI taxonomy): Eukaryota > Metazoa > Arthropoda > Arachnida > Ixodida > Ixodidae > Rhipicephalus > Rhipicephalus sanguineus. The sequence goes on from NC_051182.1 coordinate 124,368,993, forward strand.
AAGTATCAACGATCTCATTGCGACCATTTCCACGTTACGCTCGTGCAGTTCACCGCTCGCGCAATTACGGCGGCTGGCTCGCCGTGCTTTCATTTCTTTGTGTTTGCCTCTGGCCCCGTGACCGATCGAATGAGCAGTAGCCGCCAGATATAATTCACGAAGCCTCGTCGTCGTTACGTCCCTTCTAACGCCAGTGGTCGAGCGGGGCACAGATTGCCAGGAAAGAACTCCCTGGCTCGTTCTGCTAACGGCAGCCTCTTCTAATAGACACGGAGCATTCCTCGTAGATTGGCTCATTGTATCCACGCTGTTCTCGGACAGGGAAAAGTGATTTCAGCCCCGCAGCTAACGACACCGGGCTCAGGTTTCGTAGGAAAAACAATGCATTGGGAGCAGTTCATATTTCGCGATCGCACATAAGGACTTCGGATCGATCATCCGGAGGCTAACGTTCGGCACGTGGTGTCGTTCCTAAAAGGACCCCAACACGCACATTGACTCCCGGTCAACCGCAATTTGTTGCGGGCTCATAGTGATGTTGTTATTACGCACGTGTTAGCCGACTGGTTGAGAGGTTTCTCCGAAACGGCGGCGCTCTATTAGGCATATTCGGCCGACTATTGCGTCACAAAGGTACGTACAAACGCTCGACACGTCCCGCTCGTTAACATCACGCGTACGTCAGCAAATGGCTGCTGGTGCGTAGGTGAGTGTGGTTGCGTAAAGTCTGTGAAGTGCTGACGAAGACGAGAGCACCCTGAATGTGCAGGCTCGTCCACTCTTGGTGAACACGGTTCACTAGAGTTACTGTATATGCTACCTTTAGGTAGCAGAGTCGCGCAAAAGTCTGGCTATCAACCACAGCTATGCGGTGAAGTCGCACTCCGCTTTTGCAGGCGACGTGCCTACCGTGTCGCCGATTAACATTTCTGGCGTGTCGAAGACCGGCGATAAACATTGGCTGTCGATGACTAGTGCTAATTTGGTTCGCTGGAGCGGCGGCATCGAGCAATGCGAAAATTGGCCCGAGCGTCAGCTTCTCCGCAATGCATGGTTGCTAGCGGCGTTTGGAAGGCAGATGCGCAACTCTGCTTCCAAAAGGTAGCATATGCCGTGGCTCTACGGTTCAGCGTAGCTCAGCGCCATTTCATCTGACGCGGCCGGGCAGTGAAGAGAAGCGGCGCAGGCGCACAAGAACCCATGGGAGGTACTTCGCGTTGTCTGTTCCAGCTCTGCAGCGCGCAGCCCTTGCTCTGCTGCAGTACAGCATGAGCAGCGGGGTCTGGCGCGCCTGGACCGGTTTTGTTTCAATGCGCCGCCACGCCGGATGCACTGGCGCTCCGCGGAGTGTTGCCAAGCTGAGCATTGTTGAATGAGCCTGTACTTCAAGTATCCATGTTTCTCGGACGTGATGCAGTGTAACTTTAGAACCATCGCAATAATACTGTGAAGTGTAGATTGTTCCACTGATGCTAATCTTAATTGATATGCATATGCATATGAAGTACATTAGCGAATTCTGGTTTCTTAATGCGGCCAATATTAAGAACTGAGATGAAGTGAGCCGACCAGTGACAGCTTATTTACTACCGAGTTCTTCATTGTGAACGTGCCGTTATCCGTGAGCTACTAACAAAACTGTCGCAGCTTCCATGCGACATGAACTGCTCCATTTCGGAAGTTGTGAAAACTTGAGCGCTCTTTGCAAGCTGTACTCACACCCTGTACAGAATGCGTAGTTATGCTCCGATATCACATGTATCGAATATATCTCTTGGCTTAAACCAGAACCGTCAATTTCTATGTTTTAGATGACGTTTTTCTGGATATTTGGAAAACCGGCTGTAAGTGCTCGACCGGAAGGGCTTGGAAGAGAAACAAGACTGTCACTTGGTGCTCGTTCCACTAAAAAGCAAGGCAAGTCAGTGTTTCCCGTGGTAACACCACATTAGACTGGGAAGAACCAAGACAAAGCGATTGATAATTGTAATAAATGTCCGCATCGGAACCGCTTTCGCGCTGCGTCAGTTGCCTAAGTGTGGGCGAGAAAACATGCGACTCAATGTCTAACATAGGACCTGAGTGACTAATTTGACATGAAGAGGGCGTCCTTTCATTCAACGATTAGCCACGTGGATCTTGATAACGTAGCCTCGAAAATCCCTCTACAAGGGACCCTACGTTAGCAAAAGTAAAATAAAAAAACAAAACAAGAAAAAAAAAGATGACCTAATTTTTAGTTCTGCCACGTCGCCTAGTTTCCCCAAGGAGTAGCTGTGATCCGAAGTGACTATGTCCTTCCTTTTGGCCAACCAAAGGCCAGTCGTGCATGCGTGTATCTTATTTACTGGTAGGTGCCCGGCGGCAGCGATTCTCGGCCTGCAAAAGCAGCGGCCAAAGATTGACTGTCTCACCAAGGCTGTGGTTAGTTTATGTGAGTCCATAGACTTGCGTAGATCTTTATGAGGCCCCCTATTGAGGTGAGTATCAATACACAACCAAGCGCCAGGTCTGTATACACCTCTACTTATTGGAAGCAAAAGGGTGGGGTCCCGGTCAGCACTGGGAATCGAACTCTGTACCTTCAGCGCCGGAAACGGACGCTCTATCATATCGAAACCGCTGTTGTCACAAAGACATGCCGAACGGAGTCCATGTTTGCCTACGTTTGACACACGGGATAAGCAAGAAGCATTAACAGCCGTTATTCCCAGCACAGTGTCGTGGTTCGCCATCCTCCTCCTCCGGTAGATGTCACTGAGGCTGTACACTCTACGAGAAAAAAGGGAGTGGAAACGCGTCTGTATTCCACTCTGGCTGAAGCGGTGTTTCTCTTGGCGGACGGGCACAGTGAGACGACGAACGAGATTTTACGAGGAAACGGCAACTGAGGCATTGTGTATCTGTGTGTGCGTGTATCAAGATTACATATTGTCTTTCATTTGCATACGCGCGCGTCGCTTGCTGTCCCTGCTCGGTACTTAAGACAAGGAGTTTCACACTTATTTCACACTTATCGAGTCTACATTTTCGAACTGTACAGCGCAAAGACAAAAAACATAGCACGAGAGAAGAGCAGGCACACGCACGTTTTTTTTTCTTTTACTCTATAGCTTGCGTCGCAGCGAGAGAGAGAAAGATAGCGAAGAAGCACGATATCAAATTATGGAAGGCGATAATACGTAAGAACGACAACAATACGCGAACGAAGGCCCCCAGGAGTCAAATACGTAGCCGAGTCTACATTCGAGGATGTGTATGTTCGAGCACAAATCGTGTGGAATGTTTTTGCTTCTTCGTCACGTGTGGATAGCAAACGTGCCACGTCTTGTTGGGAGTGGAATGTTGCCCTGTGAAATGGCACGAGGATTCTTTGTCATCACAGTGAACCACTTCACGCCCTTAAGGGTGTTTTACCGTGCACCCTTACAACCTAGGAAGAAGGCATTTTCACAAATCTAAACCCCCTTTTCACAAATCTAAATAAACCTAAACACCCTTTTCACTGAAACACAAGAGGTATAGGCTAGCGAACAGGGAGCATCCAATTAAATCAGCATAGAAGGCGCACATACAAGCCTAACCAAGCACGCAACATAGCATAGTAAAACACCAAATGGACAGAGCGCTCGCGATAAACACATTGTGCATGACACATCTGGTGGACATACACGCGATACCTTGAGCCACCATTTAGTGCAGGTGGGGTTATCCCTGTTCTGCATAATTAAACATGATGCTTTTCCAGAATAGGCGTAAATTTATGATGTGCTTGTAGATAGTCCTAAAACAGATATACTTGTTAATCAAAACCCGCCTAATGTACTACGATTTTTTAATTAGCGAGTTCCAATTACAAATTGGCCACTCTGTCGTATGGGCCACAGGTATTTCCGCTAACACATAACACCCTTAGCATAGGAAGGGTGTTTTAGGTGAAACATTACCCCTTACGCAAACCAAAAGGTTGTATTAAGGAAGCAAAACAACTTTAAACCCCCCTTCTTGCAAATTCTTGATAGGCAAAAAGGTATTTTGCTTGCTTGAAGTTGCTTTAAGGGTGAAAAGTGGTTTACAGCGACGGTAACGCGACCAAGTAAGGAACATGTCGCCCAGTCATTGTTGAGGAGATACGAGAGCAACACGCGAAATACAACGACCGAGAGAGGTAGCATCACTTCCTTGCATTTTATGGTTCGTTGCGAGGTACCCGTTGACTTTTTGCACACTTATCGAAACCCGTTTCGGCGTACACGTTCAGTAAGAGGACACTAAAGAGAGATCGGAAACCAGTTGCCATTCTCTAAATAGTTTTATTCTTACTCAAATCTGACTTCAATCTTCCAATGAGAAGGTTTTTTTTTAACATATCCAAAAAAGAATCACGACCATAGTCACATTTTCAAGATATTTTAGCGCCCAGACTATTACGGTGAAGATCTCAATGCGATGCCATGAGCTTCGCCATACCAATATTTTTTTTTTTTGAATCGACGCGCCTTAACTTTCGAAAATGTGGTCATTTTCGCCTCCATGAATTTGTGAAATATAACAATGCTCCTCTAAGTCGAATGAACAGTCATTAATTGGCCATCGTAGCTTCAATTAAATCCATAATCTTGTGGACGGCTAGTGCATAAATGTAACACTGCTACAAACACTGCTTTTTACCACTCGAACCGTGACCAGTTTACAATCACCGATTTCTGTACAACTCTAACCCCAACAGAGCTTGTCTCTCTAGCATTAATATTAAGCCCCCAGTGCTCATGTCTTGTATAACTACTGTCCCTATACTAAGTGTACTATGAGCCTACACATTCACCGAATCGATCACTGATTTATCGGCACGAAAGGTTGAACATTGCAGCGACATTTTACTTTTTACAACAGCTGTTGCAGAATGTTTAGGCTTCCAATTTTCTCTATGTTCGCTGATTGTAAAAAGCGTGACTAACCCCCAAATAACTGCTCAAGACCCTTGCCAACTAGAACTGCGAGTTGTGAGAAACACTGTAGGTTGGCGAAAAGTCATATCATTGAACAAATGCAGTGGCTTTACAAAATAAATCATGTTATTCAAGTTACATCTTGTTCGTTCAACATAAATGTGGTTACAGTGGACTGCGAGATATTCAAGCGCCCTGTGCAAATCTGCATCAGCGTCCGTAACTCCTACACTTGCAATATCGGAAGGCAAATGTTTTATCAATAGCTACCGATGTTGCTTGATATACCATATTTTATGACTGTACACGTAGTAAGCGTCTAATAATGAATATGACTCTAATATTACAACGTCGGCCGAAATTCTTAGCACAGGATGTATGCGGCGACAGATAAGCAAATAACATTTATTTACACAGCGATGAACTACCAGGGCAAGCCCTTTCGCATACTAATTCAGCGTGCTTTATTTAAATATATGGTAGCTGCCGCTAATTTCAGCTTTCTGCTGTACAGAACAGATTAGCATAGCTGGCGCTTAAGTTACAACTATGTTCTATTGAGCCAGTTGAGTGTAGCGGCGCAGTACGTAATAATATAACGGTTAAATTATAACCGTTCGAGGTATCGTTTGATAGCTCAGAACATTCAAACGAGCTCACGAAAGCACCGCAGAGACCTGCAATTTTATAAAAAGCGGCCACAGTAATCTGGTGATCGTTTCATGCAACGGAAAGCTCGCATATTCTCACTAATAAAGTACCATCAACTGTTCTTTAACCAACCTGAATCATCATGAAAAAAATAGCCTAAATGCAACAAGAAAGTGCGTTTTAAACTTGAATATCAATGTGTTTTGTATTTGAAGCTGAAGGCGCGGTGCTTTTTCTAATCTAGAGCACCTATTCTCTGACGTGAAAAGTCTAGGTGGTTGTCTTCACTTGTCCTAACACGCCGCAACAGGTTCGTTCAGTGAGCTTGGAAGATAACCGAGGCGGCAATGTAATTTTTATTATATTGCGATTTATTGACGCAAAAACACTGTTACACATTCAATGTCCTCTGCAAAGCGCATTTATTTGTTTCTAGCAAGACCGTCACATGCGGATAACTGTCGAAGGGCTTCATATAGTAGTAATGAAAATGCAGCCGCTCGCTTTTTGGAAGACCATTAAAGAAACATAGAGCCTATGGATTACGCGATAACATGATATTCTGATCTGTGGATGATTTAGAATGAATTAGTCATATTTAGTCTCTTGATTCTCAAACCCCCTAGACGAAGTTATTGCGTCGAGTGACCTTAAGTGAAATAAAGTGTGGGATTCTACAAAAAACAAATGTCAGTTTTGCCGCAACGGCGAAGCAATGAACGCCATAGCAACAAATTGGAATGGTATGCGAAGTAAGGCTAGCAGCTCAATCCCTTAACATGAGACCTGGCGTCACTCAAACAAAACGCTGACGTAAGGAAACACGGCCGCTGCAGCGAGCGAAGCGATGTACCTGCTGTCAATGACTTCAACGCAGTCTGCTGCGATGATTACGCAACATGTACAAAGGTATGAGCCATCGGCTGATCTGCTCCAAAGATAGGGTGCGCGCGACCGCGGGCGACGACGCCCTGATAGTCAGAGTGGTTAAAGCACGCATGATGCACGCAGCCACCCTTCCGGCACTTCTCTATGCGCCTTTCGCGCGAAGGAGACGGCCGGCGCTTTTCATGTCCACTAGAGCCTCGATCTTCCGCAGCGCTCGCAGGCATTCACTCGCACATGAAAAAGCAACGCGGGGGGGGGGGGGGGTGATGCTAGTTAATTTATACTTTGTAGGGAACACGACACCGACGGTAAAAATGAGCCTTTAGTGTCCGTATAATTGCTATCGCAATAAAAGAAATCGAATCATCAGAAACAAGCCTCAGTATCTCAACATTTGACCTTCGCTGCTTTTTCGACAATCCTGCAAAACAGCTTACCCCCATTCCGAAAACACCGAGAGCCCTCCATATACACAGACGAGTTCCGTGCTTTGCGAGATTGAAAAGGAAACGAAAGAAAAACGTCAACAAAGAAGCAGCACCGAATTTGGAGACTTTGGACCAGTACACCCGCACCGTTCGTTTCGACGACGCGAATACCTGGGTGTCATCTCTCAGCTTGCTGTTTTCTTTTTTTTTTTAAGTTCAAGTTACCTCTCCGGACATCAAGACCTGTTCTTTTTCCAGATTTCGCGCTTATTTTATTTGGCGTCCAAACAGAGTTTCCTACGCATTGTGGGTGCGGGATGTTTCCTTCACTTTTCGGTGGGCTGCCATCACTGTCTCGAATCCGCCTCCATCCCATTTCCCTCCGAAGAAAGCAAAAATCACGACGCGTGTCGAGAACGTGAACACATTACTCAGCACGCGCAAAGATACATTGATTATTCTTTTAGCTTGATCTTTATACGTTCTGAGGATTCCGCCTCAGATTCTAATGTCAACAGAACACTTTTTTTTTTAAGGTCCTTGTATTCGACACCTCCGTTCATTTCCGGTTCGACACTGATTTGCATTCCAGCATGAAGGAATTCTGCCCGTATATTGCTGACATTTGGCGAAAGGTATTTCAACGAAGAAACGAAGGATAGCTGACGACAAAAAAAAAAAACAACAGCTTCGCCTGCTGATTCGGCTTGCTCATGTTGTCTTCAGTTTTCGTGTATCTAAATAAAACTTCATTCTGACCTTTCACAAAAGCACAGACCTTACAAGAAACCTCATCTGTAACAAAAAAACTCCGTAATGTGTATTTCGGTCGCCTTTATTGAAATTTCAGCATTATTGTCCGCTATGCCATCGTTTCTTGCGAAGGCCACATTTTCAGTATTATTTGCTTTTCGAAAACAAAAGCATCCGTGCTCTTTTCTCCACTACCTTTTTTATTCGTTGACTTTTTGTGAAGTATCCCCCTTTCCGTGAATTTCTTACCGTCAGAAGCTTCCTAGGCGTTGACAGAACAAAATTACAGCTAACAATTCCAGCTGAAAGAAGGCCTCTCCTATATCTTATATATGGATCCTTTCTCAAGAGGATTTGATGTCAGAATTTTGAAAACATCGATTCTGATCTTCTGAAAGACATAAATCGGGACGCCGATTCTCGAATATAGTTTCTGTTCCATGGTTATATTTCAACACATGGTGATCGCATGGGGTGGCCCACGAAAGAAACATGGTTTAGACCAGTCCCGCGTGCGTAGCTCATGCACATAATTATTAAGAAAAGAAAAGAACATGAGACGATGGCAGTCACTGTCCTTGAGACCCCTGGGCCTACACAATCGGTGACTGACTTGCCTCAGAAGGAAAATCCATGATAGAGGACACCACTCGCCCAGCACGAACGCCGTAGCCCGGCCCTCATTTGCCGTTTCGTTAAGCAATTGCTGTTCTTTGATATTCAGAAGCTAATAAAAGAGCCCCCTCGAAGCATAATCGAATTGCAGCTGTGGTGTAGGAACGGTTGTGAAAGAGCCTGCCATTTGACTTGTTAACTCAACACTTTAACGAATGCTAACGAGTATATTCGCTCGTCTATGCTCGCAGTGGCCCTTGTTTGCGGTATTTTGCAGTATTTATACGGTATTTTGTAGCACAGAATTTCGTATTGCGTCTCGGTTTTACGCCGAAGCACACGGTGCTAGTTAACTTCAGAGCGCAAATAAGGTACGCGACATAGAAGAGCACACACATCACAGGACAAGCGCTATTCTTTGCTCGTTAGCGCTTGTCCTGTGCAGTGTGTGTTCTTCTTTGTCCCGTACCTAATTTGCGCTCTGCAGTTTACTACTACGAACCAACTAGCCCAGCAACGAATTATCTTAAGGTACGTGGCACTGTAGCTGTACTTAACACGCTTGCGCTGCCGTAGAAATATAATTTAACATTCAAGGTTATACCTTGAAGTATCTTTACTCGACGGGAAACCTTTGCACACTATATATATATAAATTACTATCAAACGTCTTCTTGCGCACACTCTGTTAAGATTACCGATGTATTGTGGGCACCCAGGCTCAAAGTTTTTTTATGGAAATCCTGCTGCTCTTAAGGATAACGGCGACGTTTCATTCGACGAGTGTTCTGGGCGCGAAAAGAAACCAAGGTCAGATAAGACAGCGCGAAGCAGTATCTGAACGGAGTCCGCAAAAAAAGTAACTTTAGCACAAGCGGAGGCTAGCGATAGAGGACGGGAGGTACATTCAAACTCGAATGAGCTTGAAAAGAGATTTGCTTTCGGGGCTGCCGGAAAACAACGTGTCAGAACATAACGAGGAACAAATATACCACACTTACATTCCAAACTTTAAACCGTAGTACTCAAAGGCAAAGGATATACTTGTGATTTGACGGCGTGAAGTGTTAATATAGACTTCTTTCTTCTGTAACCTTTTTTTTTTCCACTGCCGCTTGAATGAGTTGAAGGGATATAGCTAAGTTAGCTTTAGGAAGGCGTACATTACATACGTACAGTGGGCGCGAGAGCGAGAGTACAAACAGTTGCATGAGATACGTGGTTGTAGTCAGATGAAGCCTGTTATTTCGCGGCATGCGACGAGCAGGAACGCTATGACTACGTCTGACGGACATTACAAAACAGGATAGAAACAGCAGCCTATAGATTGTCCGCAGACTCTCGATGCAGCATGTTTTTGCTTCTCGCGAGCGAAAATCCTCACTGATGACAGCGTCACGGTGTGACCGTTGCAAAGTTCAGCGTAATATTTCATTGCTTTTTAACACGTACTGAACTGACGCCCTCACGTCGTCGTCAACGCATGACGCAAAGACATATTAACAACATCTTACGCAAGGGGTAGACAAGGCGGAGATAATGAGTCTGTTTCGTCTGGTTTAATTGGTGTTTTACAGTTAACATCAACACAGGTTCATTGTGGAAAGTCTGCAGGCATCCACTGACAAAAACTCGGGACTCACGTGTGTCCAATCAGTTCGTGGGGCACGTGTGAAATATTTATATCCACCACAGAAAGTCGTCTGTAGACTGTCTATAGATTATGGAAAATTACTTTTGAAAAAAAAAAGGTTATACAGTTTCTTTCTCCAAGCTGCGTTGCATCGTGGCTCAAGCTCAAATACCGAGCACCAGAAGCGGCACAGAAAGATAGAAGGACAACATTCGCGGAGAGAGAGAGAGAGAGAGAGAGAGAACAGTAAGTAGGAATCGCTGTTAGCGCTCGGCAAATCACGTGACTCGGTGACGCGTAGAGTATTGCAACCCTTCTGCCTGCTCACAGTGAAAACATCAACCTGACATGGGTTGGACAATCTGGGTGAGGATGACATCTGACTGCGGAGATTCCCGGTTGGTCCTTCCCGTGTCGTTGCCTTAGGAGACTGCGCAGCTCGTCCTCTTCCGTGCACCCTTGGGCCTGAACACCGGGCTCAGTTGGTCCCGGCTGAAGCTGTTCACGGGAAGGGACATGCGCCGGCTCTGCGTCGCCTTGGCAACCTTGCTCTTGAAGTGCGCCTGCGCCAGCAGCTCCTAGGTAGGAGGAGGCAAGAAAAAAAAAACATAGATTACCGCAACTTGTTTCCAAAATGGCGAATAGTTGACCGCGGTGGCAATACACTGAAGTAATACGCATAGGGAACCTCGTCTCTTATGTCCACTGCTACACCACCGCACAAGCTACGTCGTGTCGGACCGCTGGGTTTTGCTGTTCGATCGCCATTGCTGGGTCTACGTGATGATCGCCGGATTGCAGGGTTTTGTCGACAATACTGCTTTGTCCTCACGCGTGTCTTCCCGCTCTGCCATGATATAGAGCGTGTGGCCTGGGCATTGGACCGAGCTCAATGTTCATGGACTCCGTGACTTACGACAGGCTTGAGGTTGCAGAAACTTTGCTGCCATTCTGACCAGCCGTTGTGTACAGATACATCAGATACAAAATTTCGGCCGCGATACCCAAAGAAATTGAGTTATTGCACCTCTTGCGTAGTCTACTGCAGCCATCCTCATTTATATTCGCGATGAAAAATTGATAGAAAAAGAAAAAATGCGTTTAATCCTGCGCATCACTAAAACCTTACCCCTTAAACAGCAGAGTGCTAGCCATGAGCCAACCTAACACCCTTTGAATACCCATAGAGGTGTGAAAACGTTCAGTGCGTTATTGCGATCCCAATCTGCAACCTTACACATTCCGTGAAGGAAACTTCTGTATATTTGCAGGCCCGAAAGCGCTACAGCCCGCATTGCGTACACGGAAGCAATACCCAGCGGCCCGCTTCCGTGGCCTTTTATTGATCCACAGTCGTTTGGATATGCGGAGAGCTCTTTGTAGCGGAAAGGACGTGCCGTTTTCAATGAGGCCCAGAGCGCACCGTGCTGTACTCAACCGCATCTCATTCCGAAGCGCATTGATCGAAGTCTGCATGCCGGTTGGTGTGCATTTTACGGACGCGATCAATAATGGCTTTATAATGTGCCTCCTGGAAGAATACGCCCAAATATAATGAGGACGCGCGCAATTGCACCCGCCGCCTCTTTGTCACCAGAATTATTATAGCGAGAAACTCCGCTCGGGGCAGTCGAAGCGGTAGTGCGGGCTAGTTGGTTGCTGGAACTGGCAATAATTTTTCAGCCCATGTTATAAACACACGTACACAACACTAGGAACGAAGGAAGGACGAGAGCTAGCTCTCTCTCGTGCCTGTCTTCGTGTCTTCGCTTGTGTACGTGTGTTTCCAGTTTGCGCTGCAAACATGATTACCAGTCCGGGCAGCGAGAGCCCGGTTATGGCGCTATTCCCCGTTTAAACATTTCCGTCACAAAAGTTGGCGCCATAAACGGGACAGGCTCAAAGGCCGTTCGATTGGTATACTCGAGTCGACAGTTGGAAATTCGAAATTTTCAAACACTCGTTTCGGGTCAAGTGTAATTGATAACAACACTCATTGTCGGTAGAAATCTAAACGATACTGAAATTCAAAGGAAGGTGGGCGCTTGAAGTGATGAGAGGCCGCTGGACAGAGAATGGCGCTGGAGCCATCGCTTCGACGAGTCGACTTGTCCCAGACAAGTATTCTTGTGGAAACCTTGGTTCCGGCGACATTGCCTGTTCAACACTGCCTCCTTATAACAACACTCATTAGAGTTCTGACAATAGAAAAACACGTTAAAGCAGCAACGAGGACTGTTCAGTCTGATGCCTGCCTGAAAAGCCGCGAATGATGCATGGAGGAAATGAGTTCTCCAGAAACAACACATAAGGAGACGAGTGCATGTGAGCCAACTTGCGGTCACTCCATATCCATGTCTCGCCACTAACCCCCCCCCCCCCCACTCCCACGACCAAACATAAGTAAGAAAAGAACGCTTAAGTTTCCTGTCTCCCTGCCCCCCGAAGGAACTCACTTATCGTGGGTGCCCGCCCAGTAAAAGAAATCTGGCGCCGCCCCCGCAGTTGAGTGCGTGAAAAAATTACAGTGTAAATAACTATGCCCCGCTAGTGAATAATCTCGACCAGCAACATCTATTAATGACACTAGGTTGACGCGATTTCACACGAAGAGAAGTCCTCGCCACCTTGGTACGTGGCAGCGTACCTGGAAGACCCTGGCGATGTTTGTGTTGTCCTTTGCGGAGCACTCGACCCAGCCGTGCTCCCAGTCTATGCAGACGATCGGCTCGACCATCTGCGACTGCACTTGGCGATGCGACTCGAGGTCGGTCTTGTTACCCACCACGACGATAGGGGGCGCCTTGCGCGCCGCCAGCACGTCGTCGCGCAGCTTGCGCACCAGCTCGAACGAGTCGCGGTCGTCGATCGCGTACACCAGAAGGAAGGCGTCGCCTGTGATTGAACAGAAGCCCAGAAGGGCAGGTAAAATGGTGTAAGAGTGGACGAGTTGGTTAAGGTTGATACTGAAAGCAGCGCGAAAGACGGGAGCGCAACACAAAGGAGACTAGAGAACTTTGATCATGTTTACCCAACTAGCCCATTGTCAGGTTTATATTAAGTAGAATTAATAACAGATCATTTTCATAGCGAGAAATCCTCGGAATATGGCGCTGCGCGTCGCGGGTTTCGCTATGATTTCTAGAGTCGACTGGGCTTAGCGATCGAGTGTAAACGTGTAACAGGCAGCCGCACGTGTTCTACCCTGATAGCACCCTCCCTCTTCTATCTTTATTTTTGTCTTTTAACTTATCCCACCAATGCAGGGTATGAAACCGGACGCGCGTCTAGTTTACCTTCATGCCTTTCCGCCATCTCCTGTGCTGCCCTCTACCATTTTGGTATGGGAATGTAGCTTTATGGAGTGATTCGGGACAACCGGTGTAGCCGGTGTTTCGCCCCACCACTGTGTTTCACTGAATTCCCGATAGGGGAAGGGCGCATGCGCCGTGGCACCGTGAAAAAGCGGATTACAAGGATGCTGTGCACCATGGAGGAAGGAAAAACTAAGGAGAGGCCCTGACGTCACATTCGTGAAGCCTCCACATCGCAAACACCCGCATTGCCTCCTAGCGAAGGCGCAGCGATACATTTCGCGACTTCCGTCTCGATGTTTGCAAGCGCATGCGCGCATCGCGAAACTTTGCAGCCTTTTTGTTTGTTTGTTTGTTTGTTTGTTTTTTGCCGTGCGAGCGGTGTAGTCGATTCACGCATGCTGCTCTTTGTGTGTGTTCTTTAGGAAAGCTACGCAATGCACGCGGACAGTACCGGGTGTCACTTTTCATGTGTACGTATACGTTCGCTTCATTGCTGATCACTAAGGCATGGTATTTGCGTGCGAAGCTCTCGGATGTGCGCTCTGTTGCTTGTTACTCATTCTGTCAACTCAGAACTCATGTGAACTTTTGTTTTTGGCGTCTGACGCGCCGTACATAACATGCGCTGAAGGCATCGTACGTTTTAGAGGCTGTGTCGTTCAACGAAAGGACAATAAACTTTTGTTGTTATTATCGAACTACGTGATGTATGTATTGTTCGGTGTGCGCTCGCTGCGTGCTTGTGTTGTGTGCGCACTGGAATTACAAACTTTACGTGCACGATCGCCTATACAATTCAGCGGTGTCCTCTTTTCGACGTGAAGTTACGTCAACTATAGGTTGGCGTTGCGCCGCAACCGCTAATCGGGCAATCGGGCTACGAGAACGGAAAAGAGAGATCTAACGCCCAGTAGAGCGCGTAAGTCACTGCTAGGTGAGTTCGAATACAATGATGCAGGGGCTGAATGTTTTTGATTACGGCACGTACCGGTACTTTCTGTACTGTTGCACAAAAGCGCTCGCTCGGGCCTTCCACGCACGAACAGCCTGGTAAACGTCTGCTTGCAACGTTTTACTACGTGCAAACCGCACAATACGTGCTAAGTTTACGCCGGGACTACAAATCTGAGCAAAAGCGAACCACCGCGGAGAGCACGCCGCGGGGCGTCTGCTGTTTTGTTTGCCCCATACCGGTTTGTTTGCCCCATAAATCTGACGTCACTTCCGCCACACTTTTCGCAATGCATTGGGATACGATAGGGCCTCTCCTGAGTTTTCCTTCCTCCATGCTGTGCACTCACCGGAGTCGATAGCGAGGCGCCGCATGGCGGGAAACTCGAAGCTCCCGCCGGTGTCGAGGATGTCGAGAGCTACGGTGGCGCCACCACCGACGTCGTACTCGCCGCGGTGAAACTCTTCGACGGTGGCGCTGTAGTCGTGCAAGAACCTGTCGTGCAGGAAGCGGTGCACGATGGCCGACTTGCCGACACGAGGACCGCCCAGCACGACGAGCCGGTACTTGTTGGTCGCCGACGCGTCGGGGCTCACGCTGGCGCTGGAACTGGTCTTCTCGTGCGAACCGGTCACGCTGAGGAAGGAGCCGGTGCCGGCACTGCGACCGCGCAGGGAACCGTGAGGGCTCATGCCTGCACGTGAGGGAGAGAATTTGTGTGGGGCTTACAGCACATTAGAGAGATTTAGTCTGTCCTCTCACATAGTGCGAAAACCTTATACCGGATGCCGTAGGCGTGAATTTGAGAGACCGGATAGATGGTGCCATCTGGCGGAGCCGAAATGAACCAGGCAAGCATAGAATTGTTATTGCAGACACCTAGTGCATTCCACTTTCCTCCTGGTATAAATTCGCGCCAACGGCCTAATGTCGAATAAGTGGTGTTTTTAAAATTTTTTTTCCTGAAGGACACTAGGTGAAACAAAAACGTGTCTATAATTGTGGTAGAACGAAGCGCCACAAGATATCGATACCATCATCCGGTAACCCGGCATTCCGCAAAACGCCTTTGCGTGTACGGAATACCGAACAAGCAAAAATCTCTATTTAGGCGGAATACTCGGGAACGAACAAGTTGTCACTGTTGTGTGTACTCGCAAGTCCCAGAATATATGGAAAGTGGTAGGCAGCCTAATATTTAGATCGTCATTTATTGAAGGGCCCCTAAACCTCTCCGAGTTAAAACACGATAGAGTGGTTTCATTCTCGCCTTCACTAACCTTCCTACAGACGCTGTCTCGTCCTCGCCACTCGCTAGACAACATTATAATCATTACTAGTATATACTCGTTAACGTGAGCGTTCATTTAGAGACTACTAACCAACGTGACCCAACAGGTAGCTTAAATTATTAGAACTAATGGCAAGATTTTTCTCGCAGCATTTATTCTTAAACAGTGTGTAAATATAACTGCAAATACCGGTGGCACAGGTCTATAGGCCTTCGGCTCCACTGTTAAAACAACGTCAACGTTATATCTAATGACCCGTGGCCCGCTCACCGATTACACCAAGTACGTCCCTAGATAAGACAACAGTTTTGTTAACATCGTTCTTAAGTAGCAGTGAACAACCATGGCCTCCGAAATGTCTCGGCGCGTCGGCCACCGGCCGGAGAATCTCGGAGGCAATGATGTAGCTCTATGTTCTGGTATGTGGTCGAAAGCAAAACGCCATAGAAAAACTGGGAGTTGATCTAGAAAAGAAAGTGTGATTTGCTTCTTTACATCAGAAAAAGCAAAAACAAAAAAGTGAGAGGGAGTGCACAGGCGCGATCACAGCCGCTAATGATCTCTGAACATTGATGCGGCGCTAGACTATGTGCAGAGAAAGACAAACAATGAAAAAAAAGGAATCTGTGAACAATACAAGAGAACTTGCCGGGCATATTCACATGGCGCATAATTCGTAAAAAAATAATATACAAATTCGTCCCGGACGGCAGAGTTAATCAAGAATGTTATTCGCATTAGTATGTCTGAGTTCTTATCAAAGGCGTAAGTACGAAAGCAAGCAAACAATACTGAATCATAAATGTGAGCGATTCTGTCACAAAAAGTGCGATAGTGAATTTTTTTAAAGTATTCCGCATGAAAACAAAAACAAATAGTGCACTCACGAACAATAGTTGAACGAAATCCTGCATATAAAGCTTCGCTTATGTACAAACTGGAGAAATGACCGCTAGGTGGCGGCGCGCGCACACCGCACAATTCCCGGCGGCACTCTCTATTGCGGAGCCATTTATATCTGTCCACCTAATGGAGCTGGACAAGTGGAAGCGTATATGGGAACTGTCCAGGCAAAATTGTTATCGATCGCTTTCAGTTCTCCCTCGAGGGGCTTTGTCCTACACATTATTCGAAGTGAAATGTTTATTTCGCGTTCCCCGAATTCCGAGCTCCTCACAAGATACAACGATCTAATTATCATACAGAGGGGCGACGCACGCTTGAAACGCACCATTTGGGACGAACAATACGATTCTCCGCGACAGCTTGGATATATTAGAAGCTCGGTGCTGTAGAATTTATATCCACCCAGCAAAGCTTGAGTGTCCGAAATCTTTACTATGCTGAGATCAAACGTGCTAGACACAAAACGTTCTCCCATTCTTATCCCGGCGTATTTCAGACCACTTATGCGACCAGCTTTAATTGCCGGGGATATTTTCTCCTCGGCGTGGCATAGCGTGATTCAGTGCGTGGCTAGCACTGGCGCAAAAAAAAAAAAAAAATAAAGGTGGACCTGTGAGAGACATCTGTGGAATTTGCACAAGTATTTCTACACTGTAAAGAAAAAAAGAAAGAGTCCGTTGAGACGTTTCTGTCACGTATATCACTCCCACAAATATAGCTCTCCTTAAAGAGACGCGTCAACTCTCTTATTGAGACTCACGCGTCTCACCACATATGTGCTTTAAAGAACCATGGGTTCATAATTACATAGTATACTACATCGCTATGACTTCAAATATCGTGTTCCGTACGCTCTAAGGAAGAACAGAGCCCTTTGACTCCAACTTGGTCACAAAAGTTCGAGTGCAAAACAGCACAGGGCCTACTCCCCAATACAAAATGTCGTGTAGCTAACCCGAAGCACGAATAGGTGAGAAGGAGGGTAACGAATGAAGGGACGAACAGAGAAGGAGCTACGTGAAAATAAAATTAGTGCGAACAACAGACCGAAAAATTTGATAAAGAAATTGACAACTCACACTGATGTAACGATAGCGACTTTAAGTACACATATACATATTTTTCTAATGTTGCAATAGAATAGCTTGTTCTAAGCGACACCTACAAGCCAGCGCTTCTGCAACTAAAAAACACATCGAATATTCGTGCAAGCCTGTGCAGCTTCGGGCTTTGTGAAAAGGCATTTCTCACTTGAGCGCGCTGGCTTGATGGACCATAGTCGTGCTGTCTCGCGTTTTCTTTGCTTTTCGAGTTGCAGCGTGCGTTATCGCGTCACGTTTAGCTTTCGCGGCTGCGTGAAAGTTAGTGGGCAGCGTGTGTTCGTCGTTTCGTGCATTTGGACGCTTCTGCGTCCCACGTGTTGTGTGGTTCGTCGCCGTGACGACGCAAGCGGCCAGCAACCTGAATATACGCCGCGTGGCTTCCTGTTCCCCTTCGAGAGCTCTACAAGCAGCGAAACTGGTAGGTGAACGAGGGTTCTTCCATAATCATCGGTGAAAATGATCTTCAAGTGATGGCACAGTGCTGCGTTGTCATGACTGCTAGCTATTCTTGGGGCGTGACGAAACCTTTTCTGAAAGTCCCGTAATAAGTATCTCCGTGATAGCGGTACTGGAATACATGCTTCGGTCAATACAGTTTTCATTTATTGAAGCATAATTACTTGACGTTGGCACGTTTATAGGCGCACTTTCGCCGTAAATAACGGAATTCTACAGTGCTTGGCGATTTAAACGCTATACTCGGAGCGCGTGGTTGCTGGCAGTGATGGTGACGGTGAGGTCGAGAACTTTCGTGGCACTTGGAGACTGCATTCGGTAAACAGTGCTTCAGTCTGTGGTTCCCGGTGGCGCCGGCGAAGCGATGCAATTTATCGCAACTCACACCCGCCACCTCCAGCCGCTCCGCGCGGTGGTACACGTGAGCACCGTGTTTTGAAGTCATGGCTTTCCGCTTGCTTGCCAAATGCCCTACGTGGATTACAACCAACTCGCCCAAGAGCAATGCTTACTGAAGATTTGCTAGCTCCCGAAATATTACGTGTGCACCCTGGTCGCTGTCGCTTCTTGGCACGCAGTCCGTGATGGCCACTTTTATCTTTGTAACGTAGCGCAGGCTTGTATATCTGCAGCACATTCCTGGCCCGTGTCAAAGCACTGTCTACGTGCGAGCTACGTGACACGAAAGCACTGCTGTTATTCCTGAGGCTTTCGCGTTATTTGCGCGCTACCGATTTAAATCTACGTACTGACCCTCTGCTGAAGCTTTCCAGAGTTGAAATCAGCGCCTCCACAGGCAGCCTAGCGATTGGTGACAGCAACTAGAGATAAACACGCTAAGTGCTCGCTAAGCATATCACAAAGTTTATCGCAAAGAAAGAGCGTCAGAGCTCCGATATTGCCCGAAAGCGCATTTCTGAATTGGGTGAACATATTTACGAACTTATTCGCCATCAACAGGAGCGCGGCATTTTTATATTCGAGCTTGCTGTGGCTCGGTATATTGGCGCAAGCATAACGGCTTAGCGCACCCTTTTAGTCATCAACAATGACAGGCGCACACATCCGGTTTGGCAACACTGCGCGATCTCCCCCTAGTGCAATATTCTCGCTTCAGTTCGTTTTGATATTTGAAATAATAATTATAATAAAAGAAAATTTAAACGAACAAAAGCTCTCGCGGGACGCCCACGCCGGCCATCATTATCAGAATATGAGAAACACAAGATATTCAACATTAAAACAAACAGTTCAGCAATTGCGTACTGCAAATATTCGCCGGCTCTAACGGACGCAAAAATAAACACGAGGTAATTCAGGTTAGAAAGGAACTAACACAGAGTTGGTGTGAAGTTCCACTCGGCAATCTCATTTATTTTCACGTCCCAGCTGGCTAGTCTCTCTTTCTCTCCATATCACTCTCTCACTCGACTCGGCTTCAGTGCAATACTTTCGCAACCATCGAAAGCCAATTTCCCAGGACCGGGAATGAAATGGGTTGAAACATATCCTATGTTTGTTTCCTTGCTTGCTTCCTTGCTTGCTTGCTTGTTCGTTTGTCTATGGTGAGTTTCTCACGATAGGCATCCGGAGAAGAAGTAAACCGATTCTTGGACCCAATGCGAAGATTTTGCCACTGCAGTTCACTTGTAATAACGTGCTATATGAAGCAGCGATAAACGAACAGGGAAATGCCACTTTTCGGTCAACACGCTTGAATATATTCGCGATTGGTCGATCGAATATGAAAAGCTCATGCATAAGTTCGAATAGATGAAGCGACTGAGACGACCATGCGGTGGAGTCGATCTCGCGATGTCAGAGCGTGGGTAATCCGCCTCAGATTATACGTTACATTGCAGACAGAACGAACCATTTAACTTTTGTAGGAGTGGTGGGACGCTGGTGTGAAACTGCTTCGTAAATCATTGATGACGCAGCTATCACGACGGGCAATCTGCTTCCGCGCGTGTTGTGACTCTACTGCGCATTACGAATTCCGTTTGGTTGGATTTGGGCGGAGTTTTCTAGCAGGAGGGCTAATCATTATCATCGTTTTCGTTACCACGAACGAAAGCTGACGTCGTGGCGCTGTACGTGTTTCTTCTGGGGGAATGTGTAACACGAGTCAGAACAGAGTTTGCAGTTCTTACGTTTTTTTTTTTTTGTTTCGTAGGAGAGCAACGGACTACCGCAATTCGAAGAAGAAATAATACTCGATGTGTGCTGTCGGTTTCGTCTCGCTGTGGTTCTTTAAGAATGATGAATATCGGCCTATGCGTTTTCTTCAACAAGACTTTCTGCGTTACCACTGGAATATTCAGGCTCTCATTTGCAGCGATTCTTGTCGGTCGGTAGTGGTGAACACGTCATTTGTATTCAAGACATCATAAAAGCTGATGTTTAACGCATAATCAGAATAGTATTTATTATTGTGCTTATCGACACCATAATATTAGGTGAAGTAAAATAAATTTTCTAGTTTTACCGGCTTGAATAATAATATGGTGTTCAGCTCAGATGTGGCCAACCCTGCACCTCAGCAATGTTCGCGCAACGTTCTCTAATAATATCTGGAGTTTAACGTCCCATAACCCCAATATGATTATGAGGGACGCCGTAGGAGAGGGCGCCGGAAATTTTTACCACCTGGCGTTCTTTAGCGTGCACAGACATTGCATAGTACACGGGCCTCAAACATTTTCGCCTCCATCGAAATTGTTCCCTCCACCGTTCTCCTCGTGTTCTTTTTTTTTTTTTTTGCTCTCACGTGATATTTTGCAGTGTTTCTGACGTTCGCAGCTTTGACAATTAACTATGTAAAATTATCTATTCTGTTCTCTTCACGACTGGACAAGTGTTGTGCCTGCGTCTCATTTGTCTATAGTCGGATACAACCTAAGAAGTCCGGAGAGGCCCCGCCCAGACGACCGAAGCGCGGCAGCCGATCGCCTCCACGACTAAAGAAATAGTCCCGCTCATGCACGCGCCGATGTTCTCCGAAGGCGGAGCCACCGGCAGTCCGGCTCATGACGTCAGTCTGCATTGCGCGCCCATTGGTGCTGGCTTGCGCGCATCCGCCTTGCTACTGGCCGTGCTAGCTCCCGCGCGAAAGCCACGTGTAGGTCGATCATATCGCCCCGCGCGCTTATTGTTTTATTTGTGATGTCATCGGCTTTCACCCCCAGAAACTGTTACCACCACTTGTCGCAGACCACGCCGCCATGTTTAGAAACGTCGCGATTGTTTCAGACTGTTCTGTTAAGATTAAGCGCACGACACGAGTAGGCGAGTTTGTTTTAGACCTAATGCTGGTACCAGCCATAACGCTTGAAGGTTCGATACGGCATGCATAGAAGACGACGCATTTGACAGATGAGCAGGTTAGTAGAGGCGCGACGTCCGTACTCGCCGTTGACGTTGTATCGTATCAGCGAGTGTTGCTTGTACTTTGAGTCTTTCTTTACTGGGCACGAGGCCGCCCAATTAAGCATTTCATCTTTACCGACGCCGTCCTGCTTTCTGCACTGTCACAGTCAGGTGACAGTATGCGAAAACCTAAGCACCCCTCAACCACTCGCATTTTTTTTGTCATATTTGTTCCTGAATTTCAAAGTATGGGCGATACACCTGTTTCCTTTCGTTCGAGAATGCGCGCACGGCGCGTCTGGGAATTTGGTAACGATTTTATTTATTATTTTATTACGCAGTTGTAGCTGCTTCGCGTACGAACCAAGACAAATATACGTGCATTAGGCTCCGACATTGAAACGAGGCTGAAACTAAACCTCCATATACGAAAGAAAGCCGGTTGCCTGTCGCCTCATTTTCTCTCGCGTTATTGCTCTGTGGGTAGGCAATTTATCCTGATTCGAAACGGCAAGAATTGCTCGATTTCGTTCGCACCCGCCCTGCTTAATTTAGTCGTGTGCAATGGGTAGAGATTGTCTTGATCCGCTTCTTTCACTGGCTCGCGGTGTGCGAAGGTTACTTGGGAGCTTCTGATCTAACGTATTAACGTAACCCAAAGACGCTCACCAGCTTAAAAGTTCCGAAACCTCGTTACGTTGTATCGCAAGCCTGTTTTGGTTTCGGCCGTCACGGCAGTCTAGTGGTTATGGTGCTCGACTGCTGAACCGCAGGTCGCGGGATCGAATCCCGGTCGCGGCTGCCGCATTTTCGATGGAGGCGACAATGCTCGAGGCCCGTGTGCTTAGATTTAGGTGCACGTTAAAGAAGCCCAGGTGGTCGAAATTTGCGGAGCCCCCCATTACGGCGTTTCTCATAATCATATCATGGTTTTGGGACGTTAAACCCCGACAGATAATGTTTAGCTTTTGTCGTAGTCTCGGTGGTTAGCGTATGCTAAGTTTTAA